>NW_021604621.1:1760292-1768769 GCF_004785775.1 Grammomys surdaster
AGAGAGAGAGAGAGAGAGAGAGAGAGAGAGAGAGAGAGAGAGAGAGAGAGATATCTATCTCCTAACCAGTAACAATAACACCAAGTATTAACTATAAGTCAGGCTGGTATTAAGCATCCAAAAGGATGGTTTTATTGAATACCACTTCCCCCAAACCTCTTATGAAGTAAGTACTACTATTCACAGTACTTTATCGATGAAGAAAATGATACAATGAAGATTAGATAAATCTATATTCACATATTTGAAAAGTGATAGAAGCATTATTCAAACTAAGAGAATATGAGTACCAATTCTAAATGTAAAAGCATTTTGTTTGTCTTCAGTGTACGTATGTGTACACATGAATGTAGCGCGCACAAAGCTTAGTAAAGGGCACTGAGTCCCCTGGAACCAGAGTTATAAGTGGCTGTAAGCTACTGCACGCTGAAAACTGAGTCTGAGTCCTCTGTGAGAACATGAAGTGCTCTTAACCACTGAGCCATCTTTCCAGCTCAAGATTATTCATTCTTTTTTCCACAGATACTTTCTTCATTCATTAATTTTATTTATTTACATTTTAAATGCTGTCTCCTTTCCCAGTCTCCACGAACCCCTCCACTCCATTCCCCCTGCCCTTTGGCTCTAAGGGGATGTTCCAACACCCACCCACCCTCTCCCGCCTTACCCCTCTTAGCATCCCTTTTCTCTGGGGCAACAAGGCTCCACAGGACCAAAGTGCCTCCCCTCCCAGTGATGGCAGATAAGGAAGTCCTCTGCTACATACTTAACAGGAGCCACAGATCAGGCCCTGTATACT
Organism: Grammomys surdaster; assembly: GCF_004785775.1. NCBI lineage: Eukaryota > Metazoa > Chordata > Mammalia > Rodentia > Muridae > Grammomys > Grammomys surdaster. The sequence continues at coordinate 1,761,092 of NW_021604621.1, forward strand.
CTTTGGTTGGTGTTTCGGCTCTGAGGGGTCCAGGTTAGTTGATACTGTTGTTCTTCTTATGGGGTTGCAAACCCCTTTAGCATCTTCAGCCCTTCCCCTAACTCTTCCATTGGTGTCCCCAGGATCAATCCAATAGTTGGTTGTAAGTATCTGTATCTGTTTTAGTCAGGTGCTGGCAGAGCTTCTCAGAGGACAGCCATACCAGGTTAATGTCTGCAAGCATGTCTTGGCATCATCACTAGTGTTCGGGTTTGGTGTCTGCAGATGGAATGGATCCCTAGGTGGGGAGGTCCTCTGGATGGCCTTTCTTTCAGTCTCTGCTCCACTCTTTGTCCCTGCATTTCCTTTAGACATGAAAAATTCTGCATTAAAAATTTTGAGGTGGGTGGGTGGTCCCATTCCTCAACTGGAGGCCATGTCTATCTACTGGAGGTGGTCTCTTCAGGTTCTATCTTCCTACTGTTGGGCATTTTGGCTAATGTCACCCCCATTGGGTCCTTGGAGCCTCTTGCATCCCTGGTGGGATGGAAAGTCTGGGACTTTCTAGTGGTCCTCCCCCGCCCCATTCCTCACCCCCAGTGCTACATATTTCTATTCATTCTCCTGGCCCTCTGGACTTCTCTCTTGTATTCCCCCCATACTTGATCCTGCTCCTTTCCCCTCTCCTCCCCCAACCAGGTCCCTCTCTTCCTCTGCCTCCCATGATTATTTTCTTCACCCTTCTAAGTTGGTTTGAAGCACCCACAATTTGGCCTTCCTTTTTGTTAAGCTTCATATGGTCTGTGAGTTGTATTGTGGGTATTCTGAACTTTTGGGCTAATATTCACTTATCAGTGATTACATAACATGTATGTCCTTTTGGGTTACCTCACTCAGCATAATATTTTCTAGTTCCATCCATTTGCCTGAAAAATTTGTGAGGCCCTCATTTTTAATAGTAAAGTAGTATTCCATCATGTAAATGTACCACATTTTCTGTATCCATTCTTCCACGGAGGGACATCTGGGTTCTTTCCAGCTTCTTGCTATTATAAATAAGGCTGCTATGAACATAGTGGAGCATGTGTCTTTGTGGTATGGTAGAGTGTATTTTGGTTATATTCCTAGGAGTGTTATAGCCTGGTCTTCAGGTAGCTCTGTACCCCATTTTTAATTAGGCTATTCGGTTACCTGGACTCTAAACTTTGTGAGTTCTTTGTGTATTTTGGATATTAGCCCTCTATTGGATATAGGGTTGATAAAGATCTTTTCCCAATCTGCAGGCTGCCATTTTGTCCCATTGACAGTGTCCTTTGCCTTACAGAAACTTTTCAGTTTCATGAAGTCCCATTTATCAGTTGTTGATCTTGGAGCCTGCGTCATTGGTGTTCTGTTCAGGAAATTTCCTCCTCTGCCAGTGTGTTCCAGGCTGTTTCCCACTTTCTCTTCCTGCTTAATCACCATGCTGAACTACTTTCCAGTAAAGAGTACTAGTGTGCATGTGTGTGTGCGCGTGAGTGTGTGCGCACGTGCGTGTGCGGAGTGTGTGTGGCATGTGTGTATGTGTGTGTCTTTGAAGCCTGAAAGAACAGTGCCCTCTTGACTGTTCTTTTTACAAAGCATATATCTTTGTGGGGAGCATTTTGTTGCACTTCAGCTGCCATCATTTTTTAAGGATCTTAACCTGGAAGCTCTGGAGCAGAAAGGAATTAAGCTCCTCCTGCCTTTCTGTCAGATTGTTCCTATGGTCTAGCTTCTTTTCTTTCTAAACTAATGGGTCAGACCAGAGTTCCTTGTTTCCTTTTAAGTTTTTTAAAAAAAGAACAATACTAGACTTACAGAAAATCCAGAAATTAGAATTCTGCCACCACCCTCATCGCCATCACCTGACCTGTCTTTGTACAATCATTATACATTTCCTAAATCTAAGAAGTTAACACCGGTATAATACAGTTAACAGTGCACTCTACTTTATTCATATTTTTAACAGCTTTATATTAGAGCTTTCTGTTTTAGAGGATCCAAACAAGGATTCTGTACCAAAATAAGCAAAATTCATTTACATTTTAAATTGTGGTAACATACATAACATTCTCCTTCTTAGCTATGCTTAAATGCATAGTTCTGTGTCCTTAAGTCCATTTATATTGGACAGCCACCACTACCATTCATCATATTTTTAATGTTCCACAACTGAAACTAGTGAAATGCATTTTTATAACAACAAAGAAAATATGTAGTCCAGTGTAGCAGGAGCCAAAGAGAAACACTGCCATGCAATTAACAACTAAGTTGCAACAAGACCAGACAAAGAAATTGATTCATAATGGGAACCATGGAAACAGCTAAATATGAGTGGTTCATGTAGAAACATCTAGAGTAGTTTAATGGCAAAATCTTCTAAAAAAAAAAAAAGGAGTCTTTGGCAACATTCAGCTAAGCATAATAAATCGAATCCATAGCCCAAACAAGAAGCTGCAAATGGTTTTTCAGAGAAGACAGTTTTGTAAAACTAATCCAAAAGGGAAAAAAATCACTTAAAGGAACATGGAGAATATACCTATTTTTAGAAAAGAACCTGCAACCTGCATTTGATATATTTTCTGGAAGTTACCCAGCAATCTGCTTGACACTTAAGTGAGTGATCAGACACCCAGTATGGATGTCTTAGGTGGTTCTTGTGAGCCTACCAGCATACTATTCACATATTCTGTTCCATCCAGCAACTGTCTGAAGACCATACTGTTAGTTACCTGGTACTAGGAACAATCTTATAGTGACTAATGAGATCACAAAGCTGTTGTTGCAAGCATTTGACTACATAAAGAAGGAAAAAGATGATCTAGTGTAGCAACATGTTAGAAATTCTCAGTCAGTGCTTCTTGGGATAGTACTGTGCCCATGAATCACCTAGGGATCTCATTAAAGCACAGGTTCTCATTCAATAAGTTGAGAGTGATATCTAAGACTCTGTACTTCTAACAAGCTCCCAGGTGATGTTGACACTACTGATCAATGGGTTTCATTCTTGTAGCAAAGAAGAAAACTAATATCTTAAAAATTGGCTTCATACTGGAATCACCTAGAAGCTTAAGAAAATTACTCATTCCAGGTTTTATTTCTAGTGGTTCTGATTTGATTTTCTCACCCAGGGCATGTTATGGACTGAATGGTATTTCTATCAAATTCATATGTTGAGGATTTAACCATGAATGTGGCTATACTAAAGACAGGACCTTTACAGAAGCCATTCGGGTTAAATAAGGTTATAATGTAGAACCTTGAATAATAGGTATCATACCTGTCTTTTGCATGAAAACACAACAGGAAGATAACTGTCTTACAAAGTGAGAAAGAAGGCACTTAACAGAGTTTGGCCATGCCTCTACGATGGTCTTGAATATCCAGTCTTCAGAATTATAAGAACATTAATTTCCATTGTTTAAACCACATAGTATTTAAGTGCCTAAAGTAGGACATGACCCACTTGTTGTCAAAACTCTCCTGGTGATTCTAATGTACAATTGGAACATTCAAAGCTACATTCTAAATAATAATTGAAGTGAACAAGTTATCAAAGGTACAGATTAACCCACATTAACAGAAGAGTTAATGAATTTTCTTGGCGAAACATCAACCTGTACCACCAATTTGTATTTGAGACAGAATCTCATGCAGTCCAAGCTGGCCTCAAATTCTTATAGCCAAGGATGACCTTAACTCCTTTCTGATCCTCTTGCCTCCTCCTTCCAAGTACTGGGATTACAGAAGTGCATCCATCATACCTGGAATCACATGACCAATTAATTATAGGGTAGATACAATCCCCTCTTCTGTCTAATGGTGTCATATCCTAATTCCGAGACAGACATGAATCACTCTCCTGTTTAATGGAGTCATAGCCACCATGGACACGAATACCTTCCCCAAAGCTCTTACAGTTCATGCGATGTCTCCAAATAGAAAGTACTCATATTACCTTGTAGTTCTACCTGTGGAAAGTGTTATGATTTGTATCTTTTGTCTGCTGGCTGCACTCTGGATGTGACTGCCTTCCCACTCAGTAAGCGGGATTCTTGTGAAGAATGAACCATTCCCCCAAGTTTTGTCAACATTTTTGCTTCCCTTCCAGGAGAACAATAGGAGATCTATTTTCCACTATTCTCAGATCACATCAGGCATCATTATACTTCCATAACATTCACGAGTTGACTTTTAAGGAGCATTTGACTTGAGAGGCTAAGGATCAACCTTGAGTATGGTCAGGAAAGAATAGAGTTGATTTGAAAGACTTTTACAGCAAAATCAACGGATTAGAGCAAAAGAGTAGAAATCTCTCATCAGACATTTAAAAATCATAAAAAAAAACAGCAAAAAAAACATGCTGGAGGCACTCAGTTTCTTTAGACTATGCTTACTCTTGGGCTGACAAATAATACCACATTGCTTCAAGTTCAGGGCATCTGAACATGTGCACTTGACCTGCTGAACGGCATAGCTGTTGAACATCTGATCTTAAAAGTGACCCCTAATCATTGTACCCTCTTTAAATGCTGAGAAGATCTAGAGAAGCTTCACTTGGAAAGGGCTCTAGAAAAGAATTCAAAACTTGGTGAATATGGTAGTAGCATAGTGATTAGGTCATAAAAAATGTGTTGAAATGGTTAGGTTTAGTGAACTTCAGGCTAGTTCAACTCTCTGAAGCATATCAAACAAAAAAAATAATAAGAATGAAGATTCTTAACAGGTTTCTTGGGCTTATGCTTTGATAGGTAGCTCCAGGACCTTGCCTGAAAAATAGCCAGCTTAAGTAGTCACAGAAGTTGGCTTGACCCAGAACAAAGGCGTGTCTACTTTCAGATACCTTTGATATACATTCTGGATGCATCAAGAGACAGTAAAAAAAAATATATTCCAGAAAGAACATTCATATGCGACAAAATATAAGACCCCCATAAATTCTCAGATCCCAATCTTCAATGTTAAAATATTTTCTTTACGTATGACAGGGATAAATTACTAGAGGCAAAAATTACAAAGCAAAATACATTACAACATGTGATAAGATAAAAGAAATTCGAAAACCTTATCATCCTACTTATGAGAAGTATTTTATTTTAGCAGAAGGATGCGTGTATATATGAGTCTGCAGCATTACTATTGTTAGTAATAGAAACATTACTATTGACTTTCTCCAAGAAACCTCCTTCACCAATCTGAAATTTGATTCTCTCTCCTCACAGACATTTCCAACAGAAATTTCACAACCTTTGTTGCTAATTAGTCCAATTAAACAGTGCAGAGAATATACCATAATCAGCATTTTGAAAGACTCACGTTCAAGAGACTCTGGATCTGGTTACATGTGTTAGATCCCACCCTACTACCATAAAGCTGTGACCTATTGACCAGTATCTTTGCATTTAGCAAAAACATCATGACCCTGCACATACCAAGGAGGTGATCACACAGTACAGTCACACTGAGAAGACAGGGGGCTTCCTATGAAATAATATTCTGTGGACATGCATATGAGCCACCTTAAGAGAAGGCACAGACCACACATTTCAATATATAGGTACACTTAAAGGGCAAACCTTATACCTTGTCCTCATAGGGTGTAGCTTTTCATAGTAGTATCATTTATTACTTTGGCTACTGTTACCTGAATTCAGTGTAGACCTCAAAGACCAAAAGGACAAACTTCAAAATCCAAAGCCTATAGCATAGTCTGGACCATAATTTGAACATTTTCTAGTTTCTCAACAAACCAAAGTCTGGTGGAGGACCCAGGAACTGAGAAGTCAGTATAATTTTTGTTTGACAGAGGTTCTAACCACTATGCTAATTAACTGCATCAAAACAGCCAAGAAGGAGATAAACCTGTTAGACCTTTGCCACTGCTGTCTTTATTTTTTTCCTCTCTGTTTCTCAAGTACTGATCATTTGAGTGCATCTCTGAACAACTGGGTGAGAAATGATTGTCTTTCCTACTATCTCGAAATAGGTCTGGGACAATTGTTCTATCCCCACTTTCTTCATTTCCTTCATGTTTGATAGTGTCATATCTATATTGGCACTTCAGCAGTGTCAATTAGTAGCATTTACTACCTGATATGATCACGGACAGAAAGCCTCTCCAGGCATCAGTTTTCTGACCTTCTGTTTAGGGATAGTGAAGGCATGCTTTGGGATAATGTAGTCAACATTGTTATAAGGACTGGATGAGCTAATTCATTTATATCAGTTAAAGCTCTTGACTGTAAGCAACAGAAATTAACTCTGTATGCATTTATCAAAAAAAAAAAAGAAATTCTAGAGGGATACGCAACAGAGGTGGCCAAATTCTTTCTGCTAATGGCCAAATAGTAAATACTTTAACCTCTACACTTCATACTGTATTTGATGTAACTATTCAAGTCTTCCATTGTAATACAAAAGCAGCCAGAGACAACATTCATATGACTATGTAGGATGGTGATCTAAAACCCCTTTATTCAGATAAAACCTTAATAGGCTAGATTTGTATTTGCCAATCTGTAACATGAAGACTTCAAGAACGGATGAATGAATGACAGAATCTGGCCAGAGTACCATCACCACAACAAACACGGCCTACCACTGTGACTGAATTCTGTCTCACCATCTTAGCTTCCGTTGTTTCAGATTGAAAGTCCTACGGAGTGCATCTTGTTGAATCAGTATAAGTCCTGTACCCACATCCTAGTTACTCAAAGACAGAGAAAGGGAGTATCTGGCTTCTACTATGAGATGCAGAATCCAACTTTACACTAAATGTCACATAATTGGAGAATCTTTCCAAACCTGAAAGACAGTTGGAAGCTAAGCAATTACAAATGACAAATACCCACGATGCCCCACAAAGTTCTTGGCATACTGTCTTCCACACAGAAAGTTTTCAGTGATTATAGCAGCAGGAATGTCGATACTTAATATTAGCAATCAGAGAGTTGGCATAGTGCCTGATTCACATGGGTGCCTGGCACCCAAATGCCTACTGTGATTTTTCCTTCTCATAACTGCCCTAATCCAAGTTTCCAATCTGTGTTTCAAAGCCAATTATTGCCTTAAAATTTATCCCTAGATTTCTCATCGCCTGCAGACCATTTTTACTGAGATGGTAAACTGTCCTTTGAACCAGTTTATAATTCGGAATACTCGTTGCTTTTCTCTTCCCTACTTAAAACTTGAGGCCTCAGAGATACCTCCTGTCATTATATCTGTACTTCTAGAATAAGGCATGGAAATGGTTTACAAACGTGTCTTCTAGTTTCTACTTTCTGCTTCTGTTATCCCACACTGTTGTCAACTCACTTCATGCACAGTGACCAGATTCAAAGTCCCTGGAAGAAAAGTCTACAGGTCAGTAAGCTACTAAGAAACCTCTGGTGCCTTTGTCTATTCAGAACAACTTACACTGAAGTATGAAAATGGGCTTCAGAGGCTCTGCAGCCTCCCTGAAGACTGTATAAAGAAGTGGAGCATCCATGCATGGATATTTGGTGACAGGAAAGGAGATATGTAGCTTTCACTAGACTCTCAAAGGAATTCATGGTACCATATATTTAACTGATGACTTAAGGTGGTGGCATACCTTTTGTGTGTGTATATGTATATGTATATGTATATGTATATGTATATGTATATGTATATGTATATGTATATGTATATGTATATG
>NW_021604621.1:1768779-1771409 GCF_004785775.1 Grammomys surdaster
ATATGAATTGGGGCATGTTCACTTTTGCCACAAATGTTTTGAGAATACTATTACAAAGTGTCAAATGACAAGTCCTCTGCTCTTCACTCTCTGGGATGAAGCCATTTTTTCTACTCTTATTGTTTTATAAAAAATTAAATTTATTTTATGTGTATAGATATTTTGTCTGTGTGTGTGTGTGTGTGTGTGTGTGTGTGTGTGTCTGTTCATCACTTGTGTGCCTGGCTCCCAGAGAGGCCAGGAGAAGGCATTAGATTCCTTCCTGGAGTTGGAGTTACAGATGATTGTGAAAGTCATATGGGTGCTGTAATCAAATTCAGTCCTTACGAAATATACCCAGGGCTCCTAACCACTAAGCTCCCTCTGTCTCTACTCTTATCTTTTACTTGAGTCTTCCACACGTATTACAGTTTTTTTCCCAAGTCTAAACCATGCTGTGTAAGAAGTCATTCTCTTCTGTACACATTAAAAGTATATTCCTTTTTTAAGGTTTTATCCAAATTCCCACCTTTACTCAAAAGTCCAACTGGACTGCTCCATCTGAAATACCCAGTGCAAACCTTTCTCTACAGCACTTGTCACCACACTTAGACAGACAGCTTAACTGTATATATTGCATGTTTTACAGACTTATCTCCCACAACTAGAAAGCATACTTGTGGAGTGCTGGGTATGATCGAAGATTAGATGCTGTCTCTGTGTCACCTGGTACAGAAGAGTAGGGATCAGAATAAATATAGGTTTTTTTCCCAGAGAGAAAAGGAGCAGAACATTATAAACTTGCAAAGAGGGATAGGTCAGCTGAAAAGTGTGGGAAAGAACGGGGGAGGAATCATGCTCATTAAAGGAAGACTGTGGAAATACTTTCCATATTCTCTATAGGACCTACCACAGAGCTTGAATCAGTGCTTAACAAAAAGTGGAGACAAAGCAATAAGCTGCTTACAATGCAATGAATGCAATGGAATGGGCTCCTCCCATGTTTCTTCCAATTATATTGGTTGGCAGGTGAATGAACTCCCAGGAAGTAGTTAGTACTGATGATCTAGAAACCAGGTATCAAAGAGTAAGAAGTCCGAGTAAGCAAAATCCTGTTCTGTCATCTCATAAAACTTTGTCCTTCTAGCCTATTTCTCCAGAGGTCTCAGTTTTCTGTTAAGACTAATTTGACAAATGTATTTCAGGGGAAAGTATTAATGACTGATAATGTATTTAATGCACAACCTCACTCCAGATAATGGCTGAAAAACCATAATGGAGATCTTCACTGGAGTGATGGAGAATTATCAGTATAGGCACTAACAGGATCTAGGGGAGAGCTGGGCTTGGTGTTTTCTTATGTACTTCACATCACATTCCAAAAATGAAGAGTTAAAAAAATGTAAGTAGGGCATCAGGAATTTCTTACAACATCAAGAGACCTTCAAAGTCTCTCTCTCTCTGAAGTCAGAGCAAGCGCTGTAGTCCTATTGACTAAATTATTCTCCAGTGCTATTTGCCTCCCACGATATTTGCCTCCTCCTTTCCAGGAGCTTGAAGTTGTATAAAACATAATCTGTGATTAAAATATCCTTTATTGTAAGTTCCATGGGGCTTACAGTGCCCTGAAAGACATGAAACTCAAAATACAATAGTTCAAAATCCAAATAACTCTAAGTTTCAAGCTAGTTTTACTGTGATCGGTCACGACCCCAAGACTGGAAAATTGTGCAAATGAAACTTCAGGATCATAGAAAGCCCGTCCCTTCCCATCTCTGTTTGTCAGGAAGTCCAGAGGATCAGAGAAAAAGCCAGCTGGTCAGGTCAGGAAATTGTAAATTTCCAAACAATTTCCAATTAGCTTTCAAGTATTTGCTTACTGTAGAGCACTGCATTTTACTTAGTATTTTGTGTGATAGTAAAGGAGCTTTGGTAGCTACAGACAAAGATTAAGAATTCCTAACAACTCTCTGAGAGGGATCCAGAAGGAGGAAGTGGCCTGCAGTGTTTAAAAATTTTCCTTTACTACCAAGTGGTGGGTGAGCATCAGGCAAACATCCTGAGATGAACTCTTTACATATCTCAATCCCTCATGGCTACAGTTTATGAAATAATTAATTCTAACTCCCTTGTCATTACTCACAAGATTTAAAGAAATTCATGGTCATGGGGGAAAAGGCTGTTACCCTTTTCCTAAAGCACCTTTGTGCACATAGTCTCCTAGTCCAGTCTGCTCACTCTCTGGAGGACAGGGGCCTTTGTCTACAAAATCCTTTCCTCTATTGTATAATCAGGGCTGGAGTGACTCCCTGGACCTGTAGAACCCCTCGCAATGCCCACATTTCCTGCCTTGAGAGCTCAGAATTCATGACCTCGCAGATGAATTATACACTTGGTCAGAGATTAAGCCAGGTCCTTTGTAAGGCAAGCTCTGAGGTCTGGGGGAAGGTTTGACCTGTCAGGATCTGTGTTCATCCTGCCTTGATGAGAGCCAGAGCAAAGCAGTCCTGGCTGTACAGTCCCACACTCTGGGGTGCGAGAATCAGAAAATTACAGAGGAGTTGGCTATTGTCCTGTTCTCATTGTCCAGAGCTCAGGCTATACCATTTAATGGATTCTAACTCTAGGTGGTGAGCTCATCTCTTGTCAGG
>NW_021604621.1:1771419-1778055 GCF_004785775.1 Grammomys surdaster
CATTTAATGGATTCTAACTCTAGGTGGTGAGCTCATCTCTTGTCAGGCAAACCAAGAAGGAAGGGCCTCCTGAGCAGAGCTTCCACCTGAAAGGGAGTTTGGTCTACCCAGAATCCTACTTGGGGGAGGGGGATCTGATATGGGAAGATAATTTTTTCCCCTTGGTTTTAAACCTGAAAATTTAGATACAGCTAGTAGAGTGAGAATATCGTTTGAACAGGAAATGCCACTTTGAACTGGTTTCTTAACATACCAACTATGTATTCTGGGAAGGTTAAATCACTTCAAAACCGAATCTCTTCAGATGCCAGCAGGATAAAACTCCTGTATTAGTCCACTCCTCATGATAACCTCATGTTCCAGCATATCTTCCTCAGGGACAATTACCCTAATGCCCTAAACAATATCAGATCCTCATGCTGTGGTCTCCAATCTTAGTGTAACCATAATTTGTCTACATTTAATTTATTCATCTAGTCAATAAATCTTTATTTCACATTCGCTGGCTTAGCTCCAGGCTCTGTAGCTACAATAGTTAATGAAACTGACAAAGTTCCCTGCCATCATGTAGCTTCCTTTATAGTAGAAGAAAGAGATAAAAGAATGGTAACATAGTAAATTAAAGTCCAGGTTTGAAATTTTATGATCCCATTTTCCATGAATATTTTTACATGAATATAATGTTCATGAATAACTAATTATTTCTTCTTCTTTCTAGTTTAAATAAATCTGAAATTATCCCATAACAACAAAATGGTCATGAGCAAAAGAATCATCTTTTATCTGTTGTCACTGTTATGTCAACAAATACATATAACACTATTCCTCTTTTGTCTGTGCTAGGGATCCAAACATTGCTCTGTTTGCACCTTTATAATAACATTTACCTTTCTGAATTGTGATGATTAATATCCTGGCCTTCTGTTACCCAGGAGTTAGCTACTCAAAGGGAAGTACTCTGCCTGACTCATCTTTGTATTCCCTAGAACCTAGCCAGATGTTCAAGAACTATTTGTTGAGATGAAAATCTCGGATCCCTACCACCAGTGTTGAGGCTTTTCAGTGATTGGCATGCAGTGTTCAGGAAGAACAGATAATGATTATGCACCTATGCCAGTAGAGTCCTGGTCAAGCTGGGATAGATCACTAAGCCCACTCTCAGCCCATTGGGAGTATCGTTCTATGATTTGTGAGTTTCTGTGAGCCCCATCATTTATTTGCTCAAGGCAGTTATTGGAGATTATAACAAATCTAATGAGGACTCTTGGAGAATAGACTGTAAACATTTACAGAATTGTTTTTATATACTAAAGCCTACGGGGGAAATATTTATTAAAAAAGATCTTCCAAATAGTTAGAGGCAACATTCCTCCCTCATAAAACACAGTTAAGCAGAGATGACACAAAATATTTCTTGGTTGTTTGAAGACTACCTGGGCCTCTGAGTAATTTCCTAGTATAACATTTTCTACTGTCTATAGGTTGCTTAAGTTACTCCCAGGGATATACCCCTAACTTCTTTATGGATATTTTTTTCTGATTATATATAATTCTCCCTAAAAAAATAATGTCGCAAAACTCCAGGTAGCAAGAAGCTTTCAATAGCACTTTGGTGGGATGTCTGTAATCTTATGCTCACACTTAATTTTAAGGTAAATCACTTTCAGTATTCTCTGATGTAGCTAAGTAAAGACTCAGCAAAAGAAATCCTGGATAACTGCAAGATACCAGGAAACTCTTGTTACTTTGCATAAAGTAGTACAGTTCTAGTCCTAATATAGTGAGAAATCAATTTGCTGATATGCAAGAAGAATAATGAGCCCTTCTTAAGGAAAAAATTTTAGTTTGAATTCTCACATTACACAGTTCACAGGCTTTTAAAAAACGATTTATTTATTTTATTTATATGAGTACACTGTGGCTGTCTTCAGACACACCAGAAGAGGGCATCAGACCCCATTACAGATGGTTGTGAGCCACTAGGTGGTTGCTGGGAATTGAAGAGCAGTCAGTGCTCTTAAACCCTGAGCCATCTCTGAGGTCCCAGTTCACAGACTTTTATAACAAGAGTTGTGGTAACAGCAGTGGGTACTGGGAATACATATACGCCTGTGAGCTTTCCTTCTCCAGGAGAACTGCATAGAATGGAAGATGCTTCAGAAATAAGTATATGCCAGGGTTGTAGTACTGGACTGGAGAGGTAAGAGGACTGGAGGGAAAGTTAAGCTTGGAGAACCCAGCAGTGGGGTTAAAGCACTTTGTTTACTTTGCTATATCTAGGCAAATCTGGAATTCTTAACTTTAGTATTTTTTTAAAGCCACAATGGAAAATGGCGCCTTGTGGGGAGCAAATTTTGGCCAAATTTTGTATAAATTCTTCTCTAGATATGCTAGGGAAGCCTACCAGAAGTTGCATACTTACAAAGATCCCTCAGTATTAGCTTTGGTGATTCGTCAAACCACTAAGTCCCACAGGGGAAAAGAAAAAAAGAATAGCGCCCCTGAATGGAGGGGATCTACTTCCTGAAGAGAGTTGGCCACTTATCTCTGATCTGATGACCTGCTGTTTGAATTGGACCAAGGAGGGGATCTAGATTATCCAGAAAGACCTGTTAGTGGCTAGGGTTTTTCACTCTAGTAACTCTAAAAAGCAAAGCAGCATTTCCAAAAGGGAAGGCCTGGATGGAGGAAGAGAAGATGGGAGAGACTGAGAGGGAGAAATGAGATTCACTTAAGATTCTAGGTAGAAAAACATACTTTGGCAGGCCAAAGGCCCACTGGATACAGCGAAGCATTCAGAGGCTTCTTTCTCTTCTGTCCCCCTTAATAGTGTCCATATCCTAACTCTGTGAGTCAGATTCTGATTTTCAGTTCCCTCCTGGTTCTGACAACCTCAATCTGTTAACAAACCTTGACCCTGCTTGCCCATGTTCAATTGTCATACTTCCACCTAATTACCTGGCAGCCAGCATATTTGGCCTCCCTTGAAACCCAGTTTCTTATGATAATAATCAACTCTGGCCAAAACACCTGTGATATAAACATACAGACCTTGAATAATCTATAAAAATAGGTTAAATGTCAAAATCTTGATAGAAAATTAGTTATCCTATCAGAGTCATAACTGCTTTGAAGTCATCAGAAGACAGGAGCGGAGGACAGTGGGATATCCCTTAAGCATTGCCATCCAGTGAGATAAGAGTTTTGGCCAACTTTCTGTGAGCATAAGCGAGTCTGTCTTTTATTTTCTGTCTGAATCTCAACTTCCTTATTTGAAAAACAAGGGTTATAATGAATATATAACAGTAAGTTTTCTGAGAGCCAAACCATTTGTGGCTTGAAGTAGTAAAGATAATTTTTTTTCCTAGTTGATTGCTATTCATTCTATTTTAAATTGACAAAATATTTCATCTTAAAATATTTTTTTTTATTCTGGTTAAATTGAGGACCAATCTGAAGAAATGTATTTAGTGAAATAATAAGTGCAAATTGGTTCTAGAGTTTCCTGGGAACAGGGAAACACAACGGAAGAACTGCCTCTACCAGACTGGCCTGTGGGCAATGAGTAATGAATGATGGGGGAGGGCCCAGCCCACTGAGAACAGTTCCACCACTGTGCAGCTGGTCCTGACTTGTATAAGGGAAGCTGAGCAAGTTAGTCAGCAGGTTTCCTCCATAGTCTCGGCTTCAATTCTTACCTCCAGGTTCCTGTCAAGAATTCCTGCCTCAGTTTCCCTCAATGATGGACTGTGATAGAGAAGTATAAGCCAAATAAATACACCCTTTGCTCTTCTGGTTGGTTTTAATCTCAACTTCTCATAAGTTAGAATCCCTTGAGAAGGGAGCATCACCTGAAGCACTGTCCTGACTGCCTGAATTGATGCTGGAAGATCCATGCAGATTGTAGGCGAGACTTTCTGTTATCAGTCCAGGTAAAAGAGGGCTTTTGCTCACTTGGTCTACTCCTTTGCCTTAGAGTTAACTTAGCCTGTTGCAAGGGTTCTTCAGGAAAAATCCAAGTGTTCAGTGCAAAATTGGGACTACTTAGCTGCTGAGATACCCAGTCAAGGACCCAGAAACTACTGAGTTCTAAGCCTCTCAGGGGTGGTTTAGCTATTGTTACTATTTTAAGATAAGCTGACTTAACAACTACAAATGCACACACACACACACACACATTCCTTTGAGTCTGAATTTCAGAAGGACCAGACTAATAAAATATTATTTTCCAATTATGATTTTTCTGTAGAAGCAAAACTTTAGACTCTGAAAGTATTTCACAGTTGGATGATTTGAGGTAAAATATTAAGAAAATAAAGGGGGAGGGTAAAAGTGTTGAGAAAGACTTAAGCCCAGATGTTTTATATTTTTAGTTTTTATTTTTCTTTCTTCCTTTCTCATATATTACATCCCAACTGCAGTTTCCTCTCCCTTCACCCCTTCCAGTTCCCCTCCCTTCTCTTCCTCCCTCACGATCATACAGAGGACCTTTTCATTCAGATTCCCTCAGCAATTTGGAGGCAAATGTCAGGTTTTTATAAAGTTAACATTTGGAAGGCTCACTTTTATACTATACGTTTGTATGCAGATTCCATAGGAAAAGCTTTAATACAAAGTCCAGTAGTGAGATGGAACCAATGACCGGAATGGGTGAATCCTGGTGTGACTCTCAGGGTACTTCAGGAATCTCAGCTGTTTGGTTTCACATAATTTAAGGATGGCAGCAGCAGTAAGATTGAGAAAGAGAAATGATCTGTCCGAAGTTCCAGAGACTGATATTGGTAGTTAAACTTTGCTGTGAGTGTAGACTTATATATAGTCTAAGATGGATCTCTTTCCCAAGCCAAACTAAGTCTTAGGGGAAAAAAGAGAAAAAAGCACATGAACTTCAAAGGAATCTGCAGCTCAGGTAAGCTGTAGGCTCTTATTGGAAGAGTTGCTCTTAAGTTGTACAACACAAACTTATGCATGAGTGACAGATAGATAGATAGATAGATAGATAGATAGATAGATAGATAGATAGATAGATAGATAGATACCTACTTTTCTCAAGGCCCTAAAGATACAGAAGGAGATCAGGATTCTCACTGTTGCCTTTAGTCGAACTGAGCTGATGTGCTTTAAACACATCACAATCTGGTTTCCTTAAAGCAGTCTAAAGAATCTATTTCAAAAACAAATACAGTGTCTAAAGACATGAGAGAATTTTCAGAAAGAAAGAAAGAGTGAGCCAGACATGCCTTTAATTCCAGCAGAGGGAGATTGATCTCTCTGAATTCAAAGCCAACCTAATCTACATAGTGAGTTCCAGGAGAGATAGCACTACATAGAGAGAATTCTTTCTTAAAAACAAAAACAAAAACAAAAAATAACAAAAAATAAAAGAAGGAAGAGAGAAAGGGAGGAGGGAGTAAGGAAGAGAGGAAGAGGAGGGAGAGGGAGGGAGAAATGAAGAAAGGAAGAACAAACAAACGGATGAAAGAAAGGTCACTACTAGTAAGCCTCTCTAATACAACCTAATAGGAACGTTGAGCAGCAGGAGAAACTTTAGGATGTAAATATGTTTTCTAAACAGAAACACTGACTGTTTGCTTAGAAGCAGGTGAGGTGCAGCTGGCAGGAAAATGATAATGCCATCGAGCACAGATATTACCCTTCTCCCGATTGTTCATTTACGATAATTATACTATTTAATAAATAATACTGGTTTTCATCTTATGAATCATTTAACATTGAATCTAAAGAATCATTTTGGAATTAAATTTTAGGCTATATAAAGCCGACCTAAACAACTAATATCAAGGACTTCTTGGTTCTTGGTATTGCAAGAGAACAATGGACTATGTTCCTCTCTTCTCTAGTGAAATTGTGAGGAATAAGATTTCAGAAGCAGTCTGACAATGCTTTCAGGGTTATCATAGTTATTAAACGCAATCTTGGTATGGAAAAACCCTATGAAGAGTTTCAGACATAAGTATAAGGAACACATTATAAAGGGAAGAGCAGAAACACTAACGAAAGCACATATGCAGGACTTTTCTAAGGATAAGAGCAAGAGTTGTATTTATTAACCAGGCCTATATTCTAACAGCAGAAGCTGCTTAGCTAGACTGAATTGTTTCAATGTATGGGATGCTATGTCTTCCTTCTAATCAGGTGGCACAGAACACCAATGTCTACAAAATATTCAAGTTCTATGGATCAACAAGTTAACCCAGTTTATGAAATTAGACCTTAGTATTTTTTTCAAACACTTCAAACTTTACCCATGAATGTTATGAACTCTCTAAAACCTTTGATAGACACTCTTGGTTAAGTTAAGAAAGAACATGTATCTGCTGATACAAAGCTGATTTTCAACTCAATGAGTGGTATAATATAGACCTGTCACTTTTTGTTTCAGATTGATTAATAACTTTATGTTGCCAATGCATAAAGCTATAGGTCAATAAATTCTTGTTTGTTTTTTTTTTTTTGCTGGCAACACCTTTATTTTTTTTATTTATTTATTTTTTTATTGGATGATTTATTTACATTTCCTATGTTGTCCCCTTACCCCATCCCCCACCACCCCCTCGGAACCCCCAATCCCCTCGCCCCTCCTCCTTCTTCTCTGTGGATGTAACCTCTATCTAC
>NW_021604621.1:1778155-1783996 GCF_004785775.1 Grammomys surdaster
AATTCCCACCCCCTGGGGCATCCAGCCTTCATGAGGTCAAGGTTCTCTTCTTCCACCTATGCCCAGCAGGGCCCTCCACTTTTACATATTCAGCTGAAGCCCTGGATCCCCCCCTAAGTGCTCCCAGGCTGGTGGTTTAGACCCTGGGAGCTGTGGTTGGTTGGTATTGTTGCTCTCCTCATGGTGCCACAAACCCTTTCAGCTCCTTCAGTCTTCACTCTAACTCCTCTATTGAGAACCCCATGATCAGTTCAATGGCTAGTTGTGAGCATCTGCCTCTGAATATGTCTGACTCTTGAAGGCCTCTGAGGAGATATCCATATCAGGCTCTTATCAGCATGCACTTCCTGTCTTCCACATCAGCATCTACCTTTGGTGATTGCACATGGGATAGATCCTCAGGTGGAGTGGTCTTGAGACGGCCCCTCCTTCAGTTTCTGTCCCTCACTTTGTCTCCATATTTGCTCCCTTGAGTATTTTGTTGCTCCTTCTAAGAAGGACCGAATCACCCTCACTTGGTCTTCCTTCTTTATGGGCTTCATGTGGCCTGTGAGTTGCATCTTGGGCATTTCAAGGTTCTAGGCTAATATCCAATAATCAGTGAGTGAATACCATGTGTGTTCTTTTGTGATTGGCTTACCTCACTCAGGATGATAATTTCTAGTTCCATCCATTTACCTAGGAACCTCTCGAATTCATTGTTTTTAATAGCTGAGTAATACTCCATTGTGTAAATATACCACATTTTTTGTATCCATTCCTCAGTTGAAGGACATCTGGGTTCTTTCCAGCTCCTGGCTATTATAAATAAGGCTGCTATGAACATAGTTGAGCATATGTCCTTATTATATGTTCGAGCATCTTCCGGGTATATGCCTAGGAGTGGTATAGCTGGATCCTCGGGTAATGCTATGTCCAATTTTCTGAGGAACCGCCAGACTGATTTCCAAAGTGGTTGCACCATCTTGCAGTCCCACCAACAATGGAGGAGTGTTCCTCTTTCTCCACACCCTCGCCAGCATCTACTATCACCTGAGTTTTTAATCTTAGCCATTCTGACTGGTGTGAGATGGAATCTCAGGGTTGTTTTGATTTGCATTTCCCTGACGACTAAGGATGCTGAACATTTCTTTAGATGCTTCTCGGCCATTCGAGTTTCTTCCGTTGAAAATTCTTTGTTAAGCTCTATACCCCATTTTTTAATAGGGTAATTTGGTTGTCTGGAGTCTAATTTCTTGAGTTCTTTGTATATATTGGATATTAGCCCTCTATCAGATGAGGATTGGTAAAGATCTTTTCCCAATTTGTTGGTTGTCATTTTGTCCTATTGACAGTGTCCTTTGCCTTACAGAAACTTTGCAGTTTTATGAAGTCCCATTTGTCAATTCTCGATCTTAGAGCATATGCCATTGGAGTTCTGTTCAGGAACTTTTCCCCTGTGCCCAAGTATTCGAGGCTTTTCCCCACCTTCTCTTCTATTAGTTTCAGTGTATCTGGTTTTATGTGGAGGTCCTTTATCCACTTAGACTTGAGCTTTGTACAAGGGGATAAGAATGGATCAATTTTCATTCTTCTACATGTTGTCTTCCAGTTGAACCAGCACCATTTGTTGAAAATGCTGTCCTTTTTCCACTGGACAGTTTTAGCTCCTTTGTCAAAGATCAAGTGACCATAAGTGTGTGGGTTCATTTCTGGGTCTTCAATTCTATTCCATTGATCTTCCTGCCTGTCTCTGTACCAATACCAGGTAGTTTTTATCACTATTGCTCTGTAGTACAGCTTGAGGTCAGGGATGGTGATTCCTCCAGAAGTTCTTTTATTGTTGAGAATAGTTTTCGCTATCCTGGGTTTTTTGTTATTCCATATGAATTTGAGAATTTCCTTTTCTAACTCTGTGAAGAATTGAGTTGGGATTTTAATGGGGATTGCATTGAATCTGTAGATTGCTTTTGGCAAGATGGCCATTTTTATTATATTAATCCTGCCAATCCATGAGCATGGGAGATCTTTCCATCTTCTGAGATCTTCTTCAATTTCTTTCTTCAGAGACTTGAAGTTCTTGTCATACAGGTCTTTCACTTGCTTGGTTAGATTCACACCAAGGTATTTTATATTATTTGCAACTATTGTGAAGGGTGTCATTTCCCTAATTTCTTTTTCAGTCTGTTTATCTTTCATGTAGAGGAAGGCTACTGATTTGTTTGAGTTGATTTTATAACCAGCCACTTTGCTGAAGTTGTTTATCAGGTTTAGGAGTTCTCTGGTGGAAGTTTGGGGGTCACTTAAGTATACTATCATATCATCTGCAAATAGCGATATTTTGACTTCTTCCTTTCCTATTTGTATCCCTTTGACTTCTTTTTGCTGTCTAATTGCTCTGGCTAAGACTTCCAGTACTATATTGAATAGGTAGGGGGAGAGTGGGCAACCTTGTCTAGTCCCTGATCTTAGTGGGATTGCTTCAAGTTTCTCTCCATTTAGCTTGATGTTGGCTACTGGTTTGCTGTAAATTGCTTTTACTATGTTTAGGTAGGGGCCTTGAATTCCTGATCTTTCCAAGACTTTTATCATGAAGGGATGTTGAATTTTGTCAAATGCTTTCTCAGCATCTAGTGAGATGATCATGTGGTTTTTTTCTTTAAGTTTGTTTATATAGTGGATTACATTGATGGATTTCCGAATATTGAACCATCCCTGCATTCCTGGGATAAAACCTACTTGATCATGATGGATGATTGTTTTGATGTGGTCTTGGATTCGGTTTGCTAGAATTTTATTGAGTATTTTTGCATCGATGTTCATAAGGGAGATTGGTCTGAAGTTCTCTTTCTTTGTCGGGTCCTTGTGGGGTTTGGGTATGAGTGTAATTGTAGCTTCATAGAACGAATTGGGTAGTGTTCCTTCTGTCTCTATTTTGTGGAATAGTTTGAAGAGAATTGGTATTAGGTCTTCCTTGAAGGTCTGATAGAATTCAGCACTAAAACCATCTGGTCCTGGGCTTTTTTTAGTGGGGAGGCTTTTGATGACTGCTGCTATTTCCTGAGGGGTTATGGAACTATTTAGATGGTTTATCTGCTCCTGGTTTAACTTTGGTACCTGGTATCTGTCTAGGAAATTGTCCATTTCATCCAGGTTTTCCAGTTTTGTTGAGTATAGGCCTTTGTAGTAAGATCTGATGATTTTTTGAATTTCTTCAGTTTCTGTTGTTATGTCTCCCTTTTCAGTTCTGATTTTATTAATTTGGATACTGTCTCTGTCCCCTCTGGTTAATCTGGCTAACGGTTTATCTATCTTGTTGATTTTCTCAAAGAACCAACTCCTGGTTTTATTGATATTTTGTATTGTTCTTTCTGTTTCTATTTGGTTGATTTCAGCCCTGAGTTTGATTATTTCCTGCCTTCTACTCCTCCTGGGTGTATTTGCTTCTTTTTGTTCTAGAGCTTTTAGTTGTGCAGTCAACTTGTTAGTGTGTGCTCTTTCCAGTTTCTTTTTGTAGGCACTTAGAGCTATGAGCTTTCCTCTTAGCACTGCCTTCATGGAGTCCCACAAGTTTTGGTATGATGTGTCCTCATTTTCATTGAATTCTAAAAAGTCTTTTATTTCTTTCTTTATTTCTTCCTTGACCAAGTCATCATTGAGTAGAGAGTTGTTCAGTTTCCATGTGCACGTGGGTTTTCCATTGGTTTTGTCATTATTAAAGACCAGTCTTAGTCCGTGGTGATCTGATAAGATGCAAGGGATTATTTCAATCTTTTTGTATCTGTAGAGGCTTGTTTTGTGACCAATTATATGGTCTATTTTGGAGAAGGTACCATGAGGTGCTGAGAAAAAGGTATATTCTTTTGTTTTAGGATGAAATGTTCTATAGATGTCTGTTAAGTCCATTTGGTTCATAACTTCTGTTAATTTCAAAGTGTCTCTGTTTAGTTTCTGTTTCCATGATCTGTCCATTGCTGACAGTGGGGTGTTGAAATCCCCCACTATTATTGTGTGAGGTGTAATGTGTGTTTTGAGCTTTAGTAAAGTTTCTTTTATGTATGTAGGTGCCCTTGCATTTGGAGCATAGATGTTCAGAATTGAGAGTTCACCTTGGTAGATTTTTCCTTTGATGAGTATGAAGTGTCCTTCCTTATCTTTTTTGATTAATTTTGGATGAAAGTCGATTTTATTTGATATTAGAATGGCTACTCCAGCTTGTTTCTTGGGACCATTGGCTTGAAAAATTGTTTTCCACTCTTTTATTCTGAGGTAGTATCTGTCTTTGTCACTGAGGTGCGTTTCTTGTATGCAGCAAAATTCTGGGTCTTGTTTGTGTATCCAGTCTGATAGTCTGCGTCTTTTTATTGGGGAATTGAGACCATTGATGTTAAGAGATATTAAGGAAAAATGATTGTTGCTTCCTGTTATTTTTGTTATTAGAGGTAAAGTTATGTTTGTATCTTCTTTTGGGGTTGTTGGAAGATTACTTACTTGCTTTTTCTAGGTTGTAGTTTCCCTCCTTGTGTTGGCATTTTCCATCAATTATCCTTTGAAGTGCTGGGTTTGTGGGAAGATATTGTGCAAATTTGGTTTTGTCATGGAATATCTTGGTTTCACCATCTATAGTGATTTAGAGTTTTGCTGGGTAAAGTAATCTGGGCTGGCAATTGTGTTCTCTTAGGGTCTGTATGATGTCAGTCCAGGCTCTTCTGGCTTTTATAGTCTCTGGTGAGAAGTCTGGTGTAATTCTTATAGGTCTGCCTTTATATGTTACTTGACCTTTTTCCCTTACTGCTTTTAGTATTTTTTCTTTGTTTTGTGCATCTGATGTTTTGATTATTATGTGACGGGAGGTATTTCTTTTCTGGTCTAGTCTATTTGGTGTTCTGTAGGCTTCTTGTATGTTTATGGGCATCTTGTTCTTTAGGTTAGGGAAGTTTTCCTCAATAATTTTGTTGAAGATATTTACTGGCCCTTTAAGTTGAGAATCTTCATTCTCATCTATACCTATTATCCTTAGGTTTGGTCTTCTCATTGTGTCCTGGATTTCCTGGATGTTTTGAGTTAGGAGTTTTTTGCGTTTTGCATTTTCTTTGACAACTGTGTCAATATTTTCCACCGTATCTTCTGCATTTGAGATTCTCTCTTCTATCTCTTGTATTCGGTTGGTGATGCTTGCGTCTGTGACTCCTGATCTCTTTCTTAGGTTTTCTATCTCCATGGTTGTCTCCCTTTGAACTTTCTTTATTGTTTCTATTTCTAGTTTCAGATCCTGAATGTTTTTGTTTAATTCCTTCTTTGTGTTTTCTTCCATTTCTTTAAGGGATTTCTGTGATTCCTCTTTAAGGGCTTCTATCTGTTTACTTGTACTCTCCTGTATTTCTTTAAGGGAGTTACTTAATTCCTTCTTATAATCCTCTATCATCATCATGAGAAGTGATTTTAATTCTGAATCCTGCTTTTCAGTTGTGATGGGGTGTTCAGGGCTTGCTATATTGGGAGAACTGGGCACTGATGATGCCAAGAAACTTTGGTTTCCGTTGCTTATGTTCTTGCACTTGCCTTTCGCCATCTGGTTAACTCTAGTGGTACCTGCCCTCACTGTGTAAAACTGGAGTCTGTATTTCCAGTTATCTTGCTTATTGCAGAGCTCCTCAGAGTCCAGAGGTCTCTGTGGTCTTATGCTCCTAATCTCCCGGGTGGAATAACTCCTGGGACTCAGGCCACCTCTTGGATCTGGAAATCCTTCTGCTCTGAGTGCAGTGGGTCCTCGATGACTCAGGATTCAGTTTCAGCTGCTCTGAGTGCAGTGGCTCCAGCTGCTCTGAGTGCAGTGGCTCCTGGATGACTCAGGATTCAGTT
>NW_021604621.1:1788996-1795517 GCF_004785775.1 Grammomys surdaster
TATCATCATCATGAGAAGTGATTTTAATTCTGAATCCTGCTTTTCAGTTGTGATGGGGTGTTCAGGGCTTGCTATATTGGGAGAACTGGGCACTGATGATGCCAAGAAACTTTGGTTTCCGTTGCTTATGTTCTTGCACTTGCCTTTCGCCATCTGGTTAACTCTAGTGGTACCTGCCCTCACTGTGTAAAACTGGAGTCTGTATTTCCAGTTATCTTGCTTATTGCAGAGCTCCTCAGAGTCCAGAGGTCTCTGTGGTCTTATGCTCCTAATCTCCCGGGTGGAATAACTCCTGGGACTCAGGCCACCTCTTGGATCTGGAAATCCTTCTGCTCTGAGTGCAGTGGGTCCTCGATGACTCAGGATTCAGTTTCAGCTGCTCTGAGTGCAGTGGCTCCTGGATGACTCAGGATTCAGTTTCTCAACAGGACAGGAACAGACCGACTCTGTGTCTGCTCCAGCCCAGAGGACCAGGCAGGGGTGGAAGGGAAGTGGAATTCCGGAGGGGCGGGGTTTGGGGAGCTGCTGTGCCCTGAATGTCCCTGGCTCCCCGATGTATCTCTGGGGCTTAGGGAGTGAGATGGAGTTCTTACCAGCTGCTCTGAATGCAGTGGCTCCTGGATGACTCAGGATTCAGTTTCTCAACAGGACAGGAGCAGACCGACTCTGTGTCTGCTCCAGCCCAGAGGACCAGGCAGGGGCGGAAGGGAGGTCAATAAATTCTTAAATGGAAAGGAAACATTTTGCAAATTAGGTAAACAAGCTTTTTTGTTTGAAGGTTTAATTAATTTGGTGTCATGGAAGTTGATTTTGTATAATCTGCTATATATGTCTCAAAATGCCCTACAGTGATGCTGTTTTTATAGCTTAACCCAATGTGATTAAAACTGTTTTTATATTTACTACAGAAAAAAAGAAAAATTTGTTTAATGATCAACTACCTTCTTCTTTTTAGCAGCACTAATAAGAACTTGGGGTTTGTGCATCTTGAAAATCTTGAGTTAAGAATTCCATGCCATGCTACTTACTATTGTACTGGAGGCTTCAACTAGTACAATGAGGCAAGAAAGAGAAATAAAGTCAATTAAGATGGAAAAGGAAGAAATGAAGACATTTACAGATATAATGATGATAAATGGGACCTCATGAAACTGAAAAGCTTCTGCAAGGCAGAGGACATAGTAAATAAGACAAATAGGCAACCTACAGATTGGGAAAAAATCTTCACCAACCCTACATCTGATAGAAGGATACTATACAAAATATATAAAGAACCTAAGAAGCTAGCCTTCAAAAAAAAAAAAACCAAACAACCTAATCAAAAAAAATGGGGAAATGCAAATCCAAACGACCCTGAGATTCCACCTCACACCAGTCAGAATGGCTAAGATAAAACTTTGGTGACACCATATGTTGGTGAGAATATGGAAAAAGAGGAACACTCCTCCATTGCTGGTGGGACTGCAAACTAGTACAACCACTCTGGAAATCAATGGGGACGTTCCTCAGAAAATTGGAAATAGATCTACCTGAAGACTCAGCTATACCATTCTTGGGAATATACCCAAAAGATGCCCTACAATACCACAGGGGCACATGTTCCACTATGTTCAAAGCAGCCTTGTTTGTGATATCCAGAAGCTGGAAAGAACCCAGATGTCCTACAACAGAAGAATGGTTTCAGAAAATGTGATACACTTACACAATGGAATACTACACAGCTACTAAGAATGAGTTTTGCAGGCAAATAGACGGAACTAGAAAATGCTATCTTGAGTGACATAACTCAGACCCAAAAGGACATTCATGGTATATACTCACTAATAAGCAGATATTAGCCAAAAAAGTACAGAATGCCCAGAATACAATCCACAGAACTCAAAAAGGTTAACAAGCACAGGGGCCCAAATGAGGATGCTTCAATCTCACTTGGGAGGTAGGAAAAAGCAATTATGGGGGGGGGGGGGCAAAGGGAGGGATCTGGGTAGGAGATGGGGGAGAAAGGGGAACATGACCAGGTATTGGCAAAGGTGGGGGGTAGGAGTAAAGCCCTGAGGGCCAGCAGAATAAATAGAAACAGGCAACCTTGGGAGAGGGAAGTGGGGGGGGACCCTCTAGAATGTACCAAAGATCTGTGAAGTGAGAGACTCTCAGGACTTAAAGGGAGGGACCTTAGATGAAATGCGCAACATGGGGAGAGGGAACTTGTAGAGTCCACCTCCAGTAGAAAGATAAGACATCAAGTGAATGGGGTTGCCATTCAACAATCAAAAAATTCTGACCCAGAATTATTCCTGTCTAAAAGAACTGCAGATGAGGGAAAGGAGGTCCAGTGACAGGTCCAAATTGGAATTCACCTCAAGGGGAGGCTCCAAGGCCTGACACTATTACTGATACTATGGTGTACTTACAGACAGGAGCCTAGCATGGCTATCCTCTGAGAGGCTCAACAAGCAGCTGACTGAGACAGACTCAGATACTTATATCCCACCATTGGACTGAAGTCAGGGACCTCTGTTGTTGAATTAGGGTAAAGCTGAAAGAAGCTGAGGTGGAGGGAGACCTCACAGGAAAACCAGCAGTCTCAAGTAACCTGGACCCCCAAAATCTCTCAGACAGTGTGCCACCAACCAGGCAGCATAAAGCAGATGGTCTGAGGCCCTCAACACATATACAACAAAGGACTTCCTGGTCTGGCCTCAGTGAGAGAAGATGCACCTAAGTCTTGAGAGACTTGAGTCCCAAGGGAGTGGGGAGGCCTTGGGGTGGGGTGGGGACATCCTCTTAGAGACAGGGTGGAGGTAGTAGGGAGGAATGGGATGAGGAACTTTGGGAGGGAGGACCAGGAGAGGGATAATGACTGGACTGTTAAAAGAGATTAAAGATAATTAAAAAAAATATACTAGTGACTAAATCTTTTTTTTTTTAAAGAAAACCTCAATGCATTCAGATTATGTGACTTTATCTACCTTCTATGTTGGAGAAAGTAACCACACCCAAGCAGTTTTTACTAACCAATGCTTTCTCAAATTAGAAGCCATCATTCACACAGAGAGCATCCTTCCTCTGGGAGCTAGCCATTTAACATTGTGTTGCCATACATGGTATAATGGAATAAAATGATTGTAAATTCAATTCTTCAACCATGTATCTCACCCTAAGCCTAAACCTAACTCTAATCCTAATTGTAACCCTAGAATGTTCAGTAATTAAACATGGTAGGAGACTACTGTGCAGGACATCACAAATGTAGACCATTAGTTTCAATGCAGAAAGCTATATACTGTATGGTGATTGTCCTAAGCTGCCATTCGAAGTCTTAAAAATGCAATTTTATCTCTTTAATTTTATAGATGAGGAAACTGAGGCTTAGAGATAGTCACATAGCTTATTTGTAGCAGAGTTGAGATTAGAATACAGGTTTCCTGATTTTGAAGTTTGCTTGTTACTATCTCTCACCAGCATCAGTGGCCAGATGTTTCCATCACTCATAACATCCCAGTATTTTAGAGAGAAAAACATCAGGAGGACATTGGATAGGGCCAGAGATGGGTTAGAATATGCAAGTATGCAAGTAAATATCTAGCTCCAGAATTAAGAGTAAACATTCCAACTAATCTATAAATATTTAACTCAAGTCATACATCTGGGCCCTCCAAAAGCAGGTTTCTTCTTGCCATTTACAATTAAAACGGATTAATCCCCTAACAATGTTAATACTAACTTTTCTCAATGATAAACACATCCTAGGATATTCCACTGTGAGTATAAATGTATAGGAACACATTACTCACTGGGTAGCTGACTCCTGGCAAAAGCAGAATGCTCTTTTTAGCGTACACTGATAGCATTGCATCAGCAAGGGGCTTGTTGGGTCCCATAAAGGAAACAGATATGTTTATAAGGCCAATTAGGTTCTCCCCACTTCCCAAGAAATCTAGAAGCAGAGTTACATTTGAGTGGGTCCAAGTGTAGATCCAAAAGCTCCATGACAGTTCTATGGTGGTACATTTTCATTGGCTACCATTTTCTCTACTACCAAGAATGAGTGGCTAAAGTAAAATCTAAGGGCTACATATCTTGAATGTGTGTCCTGTCTTTCGACTATGTGACCCAGAACAAGTACACATGCAAAGAAGCCCAGCTTGCTTAGACAAAACAGTTTGTCCTCTCTACTTCAGGGAATCTTGCCTCTATCCTCACTCAGTTCTTATGATGCTTTAGGTATGTTTCCAGATCGACCTCAAGCTATTGTACTCAATTATTCCTTGACTAAGCTGTGCTCACACTTACTTTCCAAAGGTCTGCAAGCATGAGGGGCTTAATGTGTTCTTTCTCTTTATATTAAAAACCAATCAGTCAAGGAGGAAATATTTAAATCAAATATATCACTAATGGCAGAAATTCAAATGTAAGTTAGGAAATGAATGTAACCTTCAGAAATGTGTTTTGAGAGCTGGGTATGGAGATGCATTTGTTTAATCCCAATACCTGAGAAGCTCAGGTAGAAGGATCACTAAGATTTTGAGGCCAGGTTGGGCTATATAGTGAGTTCTAGGCCAATGTGGGCTACATATTGAGGACTTGTCTAGAAAACAGTGAAAATAACCACCAACCAGTCAACCAACTGACCAACCGACCAACCAACCAACCAACCAACCAACCACCATCAACAACAACCAACAACTCAAATAGTAACAGCAACAGCAGCTACAACACTACAAAAATATGTTGTGAAGAAGAAGTAAATCCCCTTACTTTCTGTCAATATCACCATTCATGATAAATATTATAGATTCTAAGTCTTCTGGGTTTTTTTTTTTGTAAATTTCGTGATTTCATTTTTCTTTACAGAATGAAATGTCAGTGGCCTTAAATTTCATTCACCTTTGTGCAAACATTAAATCTTTCTTTATGCAAGCAGAAGATATTGGACTGTCTACATTTAACAAATACTGATACATTCAGTAACTATGTGCTTTAAGCAATGAATTGTTGGGTGTGGGCATGGGGATGGAGGGATTGGGCAGGAGAGATGGTTTAGCAATTTAGAGAACTGGCTGTTCTTCCAGGGAACCCGAGTTTGATTCCCAGAACCCACATGGTGGCTCATGACCATCTGCAAGTCCAGTTCCAGGGTATCTGACACCCTCTGCTGTCCTCCTTGGGCACCAGGCACACATGTGGTGTACAGCCATACATGTAGGAAGAACATATTTACACACAATAATAAACAAAATAAAATTAAAAAGAAATGAATGAGGACCTGGGGGTAAGTTCAGTGAAGCGGGTCCTTAGCTCCTGTAAAGCTTTGGTTTAATCCCTAGTACTCTAGATATACAGATATAGATATATATAGAGAGGAGAATATTAGAGATTAAACCAAAGCTTTATATATATATATATATATATATATATATATATATATATATATATATGACAAATGGATGAATCATTTTAGCAAATGTTTACCAAGTCCAGGAAAAAACCCAAATACTCTACCCCAAACAGTCACTAACGATAAGAGTCTAGTATAAAACCTAGTTTGGTAAACAAAATGTGAGTAGATACTAGTATCAAGCCAAAGTGTCTTGACTGACTCAGAAACCAAACCCACAGATAGAGAAATGAAGCCATCCCAGCAAGGCTCTTTGAATAGAGTCTCTGTGTCCCAGTATACAGAATAGTGATTCTCAGTTTTAACTAGAATATTACAGATTCTCCTTTGGAGCTTTTGACTTAATTGCACTGGCGTTGAAGCTAAGCACTGATTTTATTTTTTAATGTTTCCCAGGAGGTTCTAATATGCAGGCAGGATTGAAATGCAGTTCCCCAGAGCACAAGGAACAGCTCAAAAATTCATTAATTCATCTAAAATGTCACAAATAGCTTAAAACAGTAATTCTATATTCCCCTTTTCCGCCGTGTGTGTGTGTGTGTGTGTGTGTGTGTATGTGTGTGCAACCATGTGTTCATGAACGTATGGAACTCTGAGGATGAAGTTGGGAAGAATTCTCACTCTCTCTTACACACCTCATCCATTGAGGCAGCATCTCTTAATCAAACCCAGGGCTCATTGATATTGATATGGCTAGTCTCCTAGCTCTGGAGCTGCTCACCCTCTGTTTTACAAGATGGGCCACCACAGTCATCTGGGATTTACTTGGAACTTTGGTCCTCATGCTTCCATAGTAAGTACTTTATCCATTGGACTGTCTCTGTAGCTTCTCCCTGCCTGTGTGCTGGGGATCAAACCAAGGGTGTCATTTCTACTAAGATGAAAACTCCCAAACAGCATCATAATGTAAGTTTAAAATTGTAATTAGTGTATACTCATTGTAAAAATGATGGATCTCACTAGAGCGTACATGTATACATTCATACATACAAACACACATATCATCTCTAACTCTGCTAATATTTATATATCCATTACCACTCTTTTGTCTCCCCCCATGCTTATGGTGTCATAATTCTCTCTCTCTCTCTCTCTCTCTCTCTCTCTCTCTCTCTCTCTCTCT
>NW_021604621.1:1795527-1802913 GCF_004785775.1 Grammomys surdaster
TCTCTCTCTCTCTCTCTCTCTCTCTCTCTCTCTCTCTCTCTCTCTCTCTCTCACACACACACACACACACACACACACACACACACAAATGTAGATCTCATCATCTGAGAGAAAACATGAAATGTATGTTTTTCTGAGTATAGCTTTTAAACATGCAGATTCTTGGCCCTTTCCCTATAGTTACAAATCAGTATTTCCAGGAGGTGCTACAAAACTCCATGACTTTACAAGCTCAGTTGGTTCTAATGCAACAAGTCCTGGTAGAAAAGAATAGAATGCCATTGGAGACTACAGAATTCAATAATCTGTACATCTGAAATTGTCCAGACCAGCAGCATTTCTGGTTGCTATAGTACATGAAACTTAGCTCCAAAGAACTTAATTTATCTGAACCAGATCTCAGGTATTAGTATTTTTAAAGAAAATGTTCTCTGTAATTCTGTGTGCAATCAGACTTGTGAACTATTGGCCTGGAGCAAGAATGTTGAAAATATAGCCGGCCTTCATGTTCATGGCAGACATCACTAGTCAATTCTGGCGTTCCTTCCCATAGTGTCCAGTTTTGTCCTCATAATTCTTCTCTCTCTCTTATAGTCAGCCACAGTCACTGGTGGAGTGGGAAGACAACCTTCTATTTGTTATCTTTATCGTAGATCCTGTCTGGCAAATATTTAATGACCTCTGGAGAGCCTGCTCCATGAACTTTATTTCTAAACATACTACTTACATGTTCTGATGATTGTCAGCCAGAATATTGCTCTGAAGCAGAAGGTAGAAGCGAGAGATGGATACAAGAGGAAGCTCTGTCATCTAATCACCTCTTCTACTCAGTGAAGTACTTTTGTTTGTTTTGAGATTCACTACACTGCAACTTGTTATGTATCTGTGACTGGCCTTAAACTCTTGATTCTCCTGCCTCAGCACTGAGAGTACTGCCATCAAAGGATATCTGTCATCATACCTAACAGTTGAAAGACTCTACACTTCAGGTCATGCTACACAAAGAAAGCCTATGCTTCTAGTTTGATTCATATCAAGTTAATGGACATTCTAACAGCAAGTGTATAGGAGAGGGCAAACATGAAGAGAGATCACTCAATGGCTATGGATGGGACCCCTGGATGACCTTGTTTACACATTCCTATCTGCTCTCCATGTACATTTCATCCACTAAAGGATTTTTGTTTCACAGTGCTCATGTGTCTGTCATGCACTAAATCTGTATCTCAGACTCAGGTCATGATTTCCAAGAGAGCACTTGACCTTCAGAATAAAACTTGTCTCTTACTATGGTGTTTCTTGCTTTGGAGAAAGGCCAAGTTAGCCCAAAGGATCAGTGGTTTTTTTCTTCCATAGATGAGAATTATATGAAATGTGAGAAGGGCAGAAAGAGCATGCTTTTTTTCCTTCTAAAAGAAGAAAACCAAGCATAACCAAGTGGTAAGTGTGCATTAAACCTGTCAAGGACTCACGAGTCTACAAAGGAGAAAAATCTCTCTGAGAGGCAGGCAACCTGGAAGAAGGCAAGGAGCATGGTCTTTGGAGGTAAATATGATGAATGTCTCTTGCCACTTAGAAGCCATGTGACTCTGAGTAAAGTACCTCTCTTATCTTCTGTTCTCTCAACTACAACTGAAGGGATCATAACACTTACTTTTTTGTATGATGATACTTAGTTTTAAATTAGAAAATGATGCCTTTCTATAAAGCCTCTTTGATTGGATCAGTGCCTAGCTAATAGTAAGACTGGATGGTAGCTAGTATCTGTGTAGGCCACTGTTCTGTGTAGACATTTCATTCAAATTCATATTAGCCTTTCTATGTGTATGTATGGGTCTGGGTAGCCCAAAGGAACATCTCCAAATGTGAATTCTGCATTGGGAGAATCAAAATTGGATTTAGGTTTTAGAACCAGTTATTTTAGCAAACACTCTCAGTGGTTCTGTTTCACATTTAAGTTTGAGGAACTACTAAGCAATGTGCTTCCATACTCATTTACAATAATATATAATATATTATATTATACAATATACCATACTGTATATTATATATGTAGTATTGTACTATATAAACAATATAATAATAATAATAAATAATAGTAATAATAGATAACTAATAAAGCATATTTTGTCTGGATACAGCAAAGATGCCAAAGTTATTTTAGATATTAGGTTTGATTTATGCTATTGATAGGTAGGCATTGACAATATTGCAGCAGTGAATTTGACAGAGAACACTTCTGCCTTCCCTGGGCTCACATTGGAGGAGACAGACAACTCATGAAACTGAGACTAAAATTCCATCCATTTTTGATTCATAAATCCACTTCCAATGAGAATACAACTTTTATCTAGAAGGAGACAAAAAATTCAAGTAATTTACAGGTCAGTCAGTTTTATAAAGAAACACATGGTGCTAAGGGGCTACAGGTATAAGAGAGTGTTATCAAGGAAGGCCTAATACAGAGAAGGACAACTGTTAAGTTGTGACTTGGAGGAAATGGGAGACAGGGGAAGAGAGTGGGTAAAGGGAGTGAGAGAAGAACCCGATGATGAGAATTTGGGGAAGATGACAAGTGTGTTGAGGCTTAAAGGTTGATTGAAGAGAGCATAGCAGGTCTGCAGATGTGAAAAGAGCTTCTCAAGAAGGTGTGGGGGGGGAGAATGGTGCTTGATAAAAATGGTGCAAAGGGCCCTGAAACACCCAAGCTCACTTACTCACACAGTCTAGCCATAGGCCGTAAGGCTATCTTTTTCTTATATGTAAATTTTGCAGGTGTTTTCTCAAATAAGTTATAGCCCAACTGCATCTCCATTTGATTTCCAGCTTCTGCTTTGGTTTAGTCGAGCTGGTTTTAAGGCAGCTCTTTAACTTTTCTTTATCAAGTCTTTCCAAACACTGAACTTAGGTAGGTTTCATGGAGACAGTTGTTCTATGTACTCATACTTCACAAATATATATCTCCCATTACTTAATTATAACTAGCATAATGGATTTGGAAGGAGCACAAGTACCTCTTGGTAAAAGTTCAATTTTGTGTGTGGAAGCAAAAGTATAAGGGCCAATAGAAACAGATAAACTGTCCTTGAGATTCCAGTGTATCCCAAGCATTAGTCAGCATGTGTAGTTCAGAAGGAAGGCAAGGATCAAGTTAATCCATCAATTCAGTTAAGTGGAGGTGAGTAAGGAAAGCTTTTGTTATGTATTAAAAATGTTTATCTAAAAAGGTACAGTCAATAGATAACACCATCTGGATTCACTACTATAGTTAATTCTTTTTTGAAAGTTCTCTGAGATATACATCAGCTAAAATTAATAATTGCTAATATTTTATAGTACCTACTATGAACACAGTATGGTGTCAAGAACATTATGAATGTTATTCTATTTAATCCTTGCGAAACCCCATATGAAGTAACATGTATCGTGTCCATTTTATGGATGAATAAACTAAGTTAAGAAACTTGCCAAATTGTACATAATAAAAGAGACTCACTCAGGTCTAGATAGTCTGGAGCTCCCACTCATTACTATTATACTGTGTTGCCAAGCATCAGACAAACAAGTTAGAAATACACAGCAGAATCCTTATGCCCATTCCATAGTCTAGAGGTACAGTGTTCCAAAGCAGGAGGCCCCATATCCATGACAAGTTTCATAGCTTGACTTTTCTCCTTCCTGATCTTTGCAGACATGGCTGCTGTAAGCTCTCTTCCAAGTGATGAGGCAGCACAAAAATCAGGGCCAAAAGCAGACACTGTCTGAATTTATAGACTTTCAGAAGCAGCAGTAATTTTTTTCCAGTAGCAACATTTCCCCTTGACAACAGTATCCTTATTTATTTATCCCCACCTACCCAGCCTGGATTTAGTTGTCATTTCTGGAGGCTCACGGACAGTCATTCTCTCTTGGTTATACCATTATAGAGAATACTCACTTACCTCCTGTCTCCAAAAATAACCTCAAGTAATCAGTCTTTTTGTCTTCCAAGAAAACACGGGGAATAGAACATTAGAACTTGGTCTTTTGGCTGTGGCTGAGCCACATTAACCATGAGAATGAAAAGCTATGAAGCTGAGCTTTACTGAATAGTAGAGCCAGCCAGCCATATCAGCCAGCTGCTGCTAGTTGTGTTGCAAAATAGATCAGGAAAGAAAACTGACAAAGAAATGGGGGATGGGGCTGGGAGGCTCTCTGATCCTGGAGTTATAAGGACCTCTCTGTATAGATGCTTTAAAAGAGCCAAGCACATTGTCAGTATAGGTCAGCCAGAAATCCAGAGGGGGTAAATTTAAGGTCAGATGGTATCTGCTACCTATAGGATGCCAGAGGCTAGATTTAGGAGTGCAAGCGTGTTGAAAAGCAAGGGCACAGAGTTGCCATGGAGACTTACACTAGAGAAATTCTTAGTCAGTGTCAGAAAGATCAGCTTAAATCTCTTTGTGCTAGGAATGAGAATCTGTAGTCTGAAATTCTATCCTAACAGACAGGGCAGGATGAGACAGTTGTGCGATATTAGAGCCACTGGCCAGCAGGGAAGGCTCTAACCAAGAACTACTGTGGAGCTATTAACATCTGAGTAAAACTCAGAATCGGAACTCAAGAGGCTGACAGATTTCCGGTGATTTAATATTCCCGTTCTTCAAAGGACTATAGTATGCCAGCATTAAGGTTATTCTTGTTCAATTGCCATGTGAAGTTTGGATTTTCTTTTTAAACCTATTTTTGTTTAAAACATTTTTGTTTAAAACATTTTACTCATTTGTTTCAGAGACAGAAGATTTTTGTGTATATGCTTTTTAGTCTCTCTCTCTCTCTC
Source organism: Grammomys surdaster (assembly GCF_004785775.1). Taxonomy (NCBI): domain Eukaryota; kingdom Metazoa; phylum Chordata; class Mammalia; order Rodentia; family Muridae; genus Grammomys; species Grammomys surdaster. The sequence goes on from NW_021604621.1 coordinate 1,800,347, forward strand.
TCTCTCTCTCTCTCTCTCTCTCTCTCTCTCTCTCTGTGTGTGTGTGTGTGTGTGTGTGTGTGTGTTTGTGCTGATGTGCTGATAAGATTTCATTCATCCTCCTTGGCCAGTCTTAATAGAATAGTAGGTAGTAATGACTGTGAAGCCCGAAAATGGACCAAATCTTAAGGGCAAAACAAAGAAAGAAAACAGGACCTCAAGGAGTCACTCCCCCAAATACTCGGAGGCTTTAGCAACATGTTGTGGGAACGTAGTAAGGATACTTAGAATGGCACAAAGCAACTAGAATTAAAAGTTTTGAGAGCTGGATTTACATTTTGCCACTTCCCAAATTTTTGCTGTGACCTTGAGTGAGCCATTTAGCTCTGAGCAGTGTGTTTTTCACCTACAACATGGGAGCAGTCATATCTGCCCTATCCACCTGTGGTAGATTGCACTTTTGACTTTGATACTTTGTTGGGTTGTTATCTGTTGTACTTTGGTGATTTCCCTCCTGGAAGAGATGGAGGATATTTCCCATTCATTGATTCTGGGTTGTACCATGTAACTTGCTTTAGCTAACATAGTATTATGGAAATAATCCACAAGACTTTTATAGTCTATGCCTAAGAGGTAGTCTGTGTAACTGTTTGTTTTTGCATTTCAGCCTCAAGTATGAAAAGAACATCTGAGTCTAGCCCACTGATGTTTGGAGAGGAAGGGGAAAGGAGGAAGAGGAGGGAAAATGTGATGCAAAACTGCATCCAGTCTAAAAACTCCTAGCTTATCACAGACTCAATACTGAGCCTAGGCTGGCCCAGAGTGTCCAATACAAACTTGTAGGCCAAGACATTATAAACGCTTTAAGGATCCCCCCGCCTCATATTTTAAATGTGACTAGAAGTTACATTGAGGTAACAAGAACTTTACTCATTTTCTGTTCTTGTATGTTTCCTTTCATCACATGGAAACTGGGGAGCTAAGTCCCAGTCTTCCCTCCCCTCCCAGTGACCTCACATGAAGCTACAGTTGCACAGGAAGTCCTGTCCAGGTACTTCAGAAAGGATAACAAAGTCTTGAGTGAAAAGACATAGATAAAGGACGGATTAATGAGAAGACTTTCAGACCTCTTCAGACAGCAGAATGGGATGCAACAGCTCTTCACTGTGCTTCTTCAAATACTTGTTCTGCTCATTAAACCAGCCATAAAATCTGTCACTGGTACTGCAGTGTTGTGAGCTGTGGCCGGCAAGCTTGCTGGGCAATAATTCTGTCAGCTCTCTGTTCCAAGCAACTGTCTCTGAGAGCTCCAAAAGCTAAACACAGGAAAACCACACCAGCCACAGGCCTCATTAGCCAATAAACCTATGATGAAAAGCAGGGACTCACAGTTGTTTCTAGTCCCAAGGGAGAGGGACAGTTTGACTCTAAAACAAACCCATTGGGCTGAGTAATGATGCTTCTATCCTCTACAATTTACTTCAGAGTTTGGGTCGGGTGGTATTTTTACCAATAAAATAAATATACAGGATATTTAGAAGACCTTGGCAAGAAAAGTATTAGTAAATGTAAAAGCACAGGCAGGGTATTTTGGGAAATGATATTAACTGGATTCAGTTGAATATAGAGTAAACTATTTATACTCTTAAGGAGGTAGGTAAGACTCAGCCATTTAAGGCAGCGAGAAATGGCCATGTGGTGCTCTAGCTACAGGTGACCAGATTACATGTCACACGGCACATCTTGAAATACATCCAGAAATATAAATCAGAACCAGATATGGTCTCAGAAAGTTTCTCTTTTGGGATCTGTAAAGCGGGAAATCCTGGGCCCTCTTAATTAGCAGTAGGTATTGCTTATTCTTATTTCACGCAACTGTCTGATTATATACTAAAATTCATAATAGTAGCAAAATTACAATTATGATTTAGCAATGAAATAAATTTATGGTTGAGGGGGTCACCACAACATGAGGAGCTGTATTAAAAGATCATAGTCATAGGAAGGTTGAGAACCACTACTGCAGAAGGTGAGAAGTAAGCAAACTACTTTATTTTCACCATGTTTCCATCCACTCTTCATGTGCCCAGCTCAACAAGGAAGATTTGCCCATAGATGAATTCCCTGTGTCATCCAGTAGTAATCAGGTATACCCCTAAGAGTGCTTGAAATCTAAGCTCTTTGATACCTAGGTTTTCTATACATTTCTTCATAGTATATCTTGGGTCCTCTACTTTAGCTACTGCTTTGTAAAATCAGCTTATTTCCTTTCTTTTAAAAGAATGAAAGTGATCCTTACTCTCCTAAGTTACCAATCAGTGCCCCTGTATGGAGACTCAGTTACTCTAACTTAGCTCAGTGCATCAACTAAATGCAAGCCAGTGTGTAGAACACTGCTTGTCAACTTAGGGCTTTACTCAAGCCTTTCTTTCTTTCTTCCTTCCTTCCTCTCTTCCTTCCTCTCTTTCTTTCTTTCCTTCCTTCCTTCCTTCCTTCCTTCTCTCTTTCTTTCTCTCTTTCTTTCTCTCTCTCTTTCTTTCTTTCTTTCTTTCTTTCTTTCTTTCTTTCTTTCTTTCTTTCTTTCTTTC
>NW_021604621.1:1802923-1870101 GCF_004785775.1 Grammomys surdaster
TTCTTTCTTTCTTTCTTTCTTTCTTTCTTTCTTTCTTTCTTTCTTTCGCTAGAGGTATTCCTGAAACCTCAGGATTCTTTCTAGTAAATGTATGCATAGCTTGCTTGAATTCTTTGTTTCTTCAGAACATTTCCTTAAAAAAGTATCCACTAGAAGAATAAGAACCTAATTAAACACATACAAATCAGTAGCAAAAAAAAAAATCTGTAGTGTTCCCAGTCTAGTTATTGGTTATTGGTTGTTTCTTTACCTATGTCTTTTTCAGGAGTCTCTTTCCTTTTCTCATTTAGTAGAACTACCTTGATTTGGAATGACCCTCATTACCTCTATCTCAAGGTCTCAGCTTTTGGTGTGCAAAGGAGCTACTCAGGGAGATAAAACATAGACTATCCACATTCTATCATGACAAATTAAGGAAATTCTCTAAGGGTGGTGAGCCCTGGGTATCTGTGTCCTAAAACTTGCTCCAGGTGACTTCCAAGATAAGAACCATTGATCCTTATTATTCCCAAGCCCTCATGCCATGGTTTCTCCACTTTTTGCTTCTCATCTGCCCCAAATTTTACTGCTGTTTCATGTTCACTACTCAAAATCTTTCAATGGCATGGTGATATACATCCTATAGTAATTGGGCAAATAGGTTAGAAACAACCATAGTGTGCTTAGATAGAATTTTACATGTGGACAGATTTTCTGCTGCTGCAAAACAAATGTCTCTACATTTCAAAGATTAATCATCAATGAAAATGTATGAATTCACAGTTTTCATCAGCACAGTTTAGCTGGGCATTTGCTTAGGGACTCTCATTGTTTTAAAGTATAGGGTTTTTCATTTATTAATTTAATTAAGATTAAGTCACAGTTTAAGATGTGACTGCCATTTAAAATATAGTTTCTTATACTTCCCAAGAGGAGTAAGTTTGTTGGGCCACACAGAGCCACATAGGGAAGTACCAAGAACTGTGAGGAGATAAGATGGAGGGACATCACAAGCAGGCATGTTTCTATGGTTTATATAGAGAAATGCAAGGCAAGGTAGCAGGTTCTGGTTCACTAGTTTGGATAATTCACCGGGTACTGTGATATGAGGTTAGTTCTACTTTTCTTGTACCTGGTCCTAAAGTGGCGGAAACAGAGGACTATTGTCTCCTAATATATAAAAGACAGGAAGAAGAGGTACTTTAGATACCAGATAATCCAAAGCTGAAGTCCAAGTGGATAAAGGACCTCCACATAAAACCAGATACACTGAAACTAATAGAAGAGAAGGAGGGGAAGACTCTCGAATACCTAGGCACTTGGGAAAAGTTCCTGAACAGAACACAAATGGCTTATGCTCTAAGATCAAGAATTGACAAATGGGACCTCATAAAACTGCAAAGTTTCTGTAAGGCAAAGGACACTGTCAATAGAACAAAACGGCAACCAACAGATTGGGAAAAGATCTTTACCAATCCCACATCTGATAGAGGACTAATATCCAATATATACAAAAAACTCAAGAAATCAGACTCTAGACAAACAAATAACCCTATTAAAAATGGATTGTAGAGCTAAACAAAGAATTCCCAACTGAGGAAATACTAATGGCCGAGAAGCACCTAAGGAAATGTTCATTATCCTTAGTCATCAGGGAAATGCAAATAAAAACAACCCTGAGATTCCACCTCATACCGGTCACAATAGCTAAGATCAAAATCTCAGGTGATAGTAGATGCTGGTGAGGATGTGGAGAGGAACACTCCTCCATTGTTGGTGGGATTGCAAGATGGTACAACCACTCTGGAAAACAGTCTGGCGGTTCCTCAGAAAATTGGACATATCATTACCCAAGAACCCAGCTATACCACTCCTGGGCATATACCCAGAAGATGCTATAACATACAACATATGCTCCACTATGTTCATAGCACCTTTATTTATAATAGCCAGAAGCTAGAAAGAATCCAGATGTCCTTCAGCAGAGGAATGGATACAAAAAAAAGGTAGTACATTTACACAATGGAATATTATTCAGCTATTAAAAACAATGAATTAGAGAAATTCTTAGGTAAATAGATGGAACTAGAAAATATCATCCTGAGTGAGATAACCCAATCACAAAAGAACACACACGGTATTCACTCACTGATTATTGGATTTTAGCCCAGAAGCTTGAAATACCCAAGATTCAACTCATAGACCACATAAAGCTCATGAAGAATGAAGACCAAGTGGGGGTGCTACAGTCTTTCTTAGAGGGAGTAACAGGATGCTTAAGGGAGCAAATTTGGAGAAAAAGTGTGGGGCAGAGACTGAAGGAGGGGCCATCTGCAGGCCATTTCACCTGGGTATCCATTCCATGTGCAGTCACCAAAGGTAGACTGCTGATGTGGATATCAGGAAGTGCATGCTGACTGGAGCCTGACATAGCTGTCTCCTTAGAGGTCTGCAAGAGCCTGACATATTCAGAGGCAGATGCTCACAGCTGACCATTGAACTGATCATGGGGCTCCCAATGGAGGAGTTAGAGTGAAGACTGAAGGAGTTGAAAGGGTTTGTGACCCCATGAGGAGAACAACTATACCCACCAACCAGAGCTCCCAGGGTCTAAACCACCAGCCTGGGAGCACTTAGGGAGGGACCCATGGCTCCAGCTATCTATGCAAGGGAGGATGGTCCTGTCAGGTATAGGTGGGAGAGAAGATCCCATGAAGGTCCCATGAAGGCTGGACGCTGTGTGTGGGGGAATTCAAGGGTGGGGAGGTGGGAGTGGGGGGAGTAGGTGGGGCACATCCTCATAGAAGCAGGAGGAGGGGGGATGGGATACAGGGTTCCTGGGTGTGAGGGGGGGGGAATAGGGTAAGGGGAGAACACCTGAGATGTAAATAAAATATCAAAAAAAAAAGACAGATACCAGATAATCCAGTTTGCATTAGTATGGTGTGGTCTGGGATATGTTATTTGTTATCCCTAAGATTTGGTTTGCCCTGGGGATTCATTCCTCCATCAGGAATGGAGGAATAGAGGATATAAGAAAATAGCATTGTATAATTCCAACTATGTTCAAATAGTTATTGAATACTGCCTCCCTAAGACAATCTCATACTCAAGTCAAACTAAGTAACTCACATCTACCCCATGCTTTTGTACCTAAGTGGCACGCTCATATCACTTTGTGGGCCTGCTTAAGGGTATCTTGGTTCTTGGTTGGGCATGGGCCTGGAACCCTGAGACTCCAAGGGAGAAATGGTAGGTGTTAAGCCACATCCCCAGAACCGAGGGTCCTGACAAGCAGTCTAGTCTCCATAGAACTACATTGTTCAGTCACGTAGGCCATTACAGTCCCTCCCAAAGTGCACAGGTAGAGGGCCTCAGGCCCTAGGGATTTACATACTAATGAAGGCCAGAGGGCGGAGCAAATTAAGCATTCTTCCCAGAACCTCCCCTTTTCTCCCTCCCTATTTAACTCAGATCTGCCCTGAGTTTCATGGGTGGGTACATCCAGATCCATCCACCATCCACCATGAAAATAAACCCTTTTGGAACCAAGGACTTTCTCGTATCAATGGGGCCTGCCACAGCCAAAGCCTCCAGCCTGTGGAACCTTAGATTTTCTCCTATATGTGGGACCAGCCATGTGGAAACCCACCGGGACACCACCGATGCAGCCTTCTTTTTCCCATATCACTTTATTTTTGCAAAAATCCTATCCATCTCTCAATCTTCATCACAGTCTCCTCTATGAACTCATTCCTGATTTCAACATCCAGAAGGTCTCTGCTTACTTTAGAAATTTCTGAATAATTGTGCAGAGAGGACAAACTCTTATAATCTAAGGCCATTGAATCTACTTTTATACTCCTGGCTCTTGTGAAATTTTAGCTGGGTTAGTTAACTAATCTATGGTTAATTGGTTAACTTTTAATAAGGCAGAACTGATGCTCAAAGGAGACAGGGTAATTAGAGAAGAGGGAGCAAAATTCAAACTCCAAGGACCACTGGAAGAGTAGGCATATTAAAATCTCTAAGACAAAAATCCAGTAGAAGGTGTATGCCTCTAGGAGGAAATAATTGTTTGGAATTGGGATTTGGGAAATCAAATTTTTGGTAGATGTAAACAAACTGGGTTATGACATTCGAGCCCCAAATACAAGCTTTGCTTTGGAGAATATTCTGGGGAAAAGTATAGAAACAAATAGGAAATAAATGCACCATGAAACCAGGCAACGCTATCAGTGATGCTTCCGACTATTTTTTCAAAATGGACATTTCTTTCTATTGAAGTCTCTCTGTAGAAATCTACCACTTTGATCACAAGCAAGGAAAATTTGTTTGTGAATTTTCAAGAAGTGAACGTCTCCAAGAAAAATAACCATTCCTTATGACAATTTTTCATTTATGCTAGTTGGATTATGAAAGTCATAGCTAAGAATAGTATTTTCCAGACTTGAGCTTAAAATAACCCTCATACCCCATCCTCTACTTCACACTCTTTTTTTTTTTCACAGAGGGGCAAAAGAGGACAGCCAAATGGTTATCAATCAACATCCTAAAAGGACACTCTGGAGGCAAACCAGGTGAACTCACTTGAACTCATTTATTCAGAGATGTAAATCTGAATTTTCTTTGTTTATAGACTAATCAGAAACCACAGTGCTGAAGGAAAATGTTAAATGTCCAAGAAATAACTATACTATTAAGTCCCATTGTTCATTTACATCTACTATGTCTTAACTACTTTGCATGTATTATCTTATAACAACTTCACTAGTTATGCAATCTTAGCCAACAACAAAAGAGGACATTTGAGGGCAGTTAAATAGATGTAGGGATTGAACAGTGCCATTCAGCTCTTCTTTATTGGATTTTTTTTTTTAGCCAAGGATACCCCAAAGCAACTTTTTTTCCCGTTTCTCAGACAAGTGATTATTTTTAACACAGCAAATCACTCTGACATTCCAGAGTGTTTTCTGTTTGGTTGACAGGTGGCATGGAGAAATGGATTGCTAGAACCATAAAAATGGGGCTCCCAGTCACTAATTTGTTACATGACTTCCTCCCAAACTTCCCTCCTTTTGGGGGGCTCCTCATCTGTATTCTGCAGGAGTTTGACTAGATTAGTATCTTGGAAGTTTTAAAAAGCTAGAAAAGCTCACTGCAGTGCTAGAGGTTGAAATAGCAGAAGCAGAAAGGAAGTCAGCCTGTGAGCTACCCTGATGAGTGTGACATACAAGAGTGACAAGAATATATTAAACATGACTTCCAAGCTAAAAAGAAGACTTGGGATGAAGATAGAGACTGTTTAAAAAAGAGAGTATGAAGTAGTGGGGAAAGATTGTTGAAGACTAATTTGTTTTTTTAAAGTGTTCTGCTGGTAGATCCAAAGAAAGATGACACTTTAAAAGTGTAAGTGAATGCCAGGCATGGTGGTACAGGCCTTAATCCCAGCCCTTGGGCGACAGTGGCAGGCAGATCTTTGTGAGTTTGAGGCTAGCTTGGTCTACATAGCAACCTCCAGGACAGTCAGTATGACATAGTGAGACCCTGACTCAAAAAAAAAAAGGAAAGAGAGAAAGAAAGAAAGAAAAAAGAAAGAAAGAAAGAAAGAAAGAAAGAAAGAAAGAAAGAAAGAAAGAAAGGAAGGAAGGAAAGAAGGAAGAGAGAGGTGAGCAAGACAAAGAGGCTGGAAATACAGAGGCCAAAAAAAAAAAATGTACTACATTCAATAAGGTTAATGTTACATTTATTGATTTCATAATCCTACTTCAACGCCCTGCCTGACTGCTGAAAGACTGACAGCTCTTGTGCTTTAGAAGTAATCCACTGAGAAGAAAGGCACAGAAACTTAAAGCTGAATTGGCCTTTTATATGTCATTAGATGAAATTTTCAACAAGGTGTTTTGCTTTTTTGTTGTTGTTTTCTTGTTTTTTTTTCCCTGAAAGACCATAAAACCTTCCTTGATTTGCCTCCCCTGGGAAGAATGACTACTTGGATTTAGACACTTCAGATTTAGTGCAATTCAGCTTAAAGAATGATACACTTTACAAATCAATAAAAAGAAAGCAGTTAGAAAGTGAGGTACTTAGCTAGCAAGTGTTTTCAATTTATAGCATTAATAGTATTTGACAGTTCAAGCTGTCATGCCAACTTTTGGTAGTCATGGTCAAGAAGATAATCCTTAAAATAAATGGAACCAAGTTCTAGTTTTTGAGATCATACAGTATCAAGTTACAAATATCCATGTTGCAAAAAAAGATTCCTTTCCATTTTCACATTGAAGACAGCTGAACTTCTTAATATCGTTTTATTATTATAAAATATCTATCTAGTCTCATAACTGATTTTTGCTTCACATCAGCTCTTTACTCTTATCTTTACTTTTACCCGATGTCACTGTTGTACCAAAAAGAAATTGGAATTTTCTTTTGACACATTGTTTTGTTAAGTCAAAACCAGTGTTTTCTTAAGTCAAAAATCCCCACTTTCCCAAGTGACCCAGGACTGTTGTTGATTCTGGGTACTCAATAAGAAGTCAACTGAGATAGAGCACAACAAGCCAAGTAAGAGGTCTACTAGGCAGATTCCATTGTGACCTTTGTGGACAGGTCTACAGTTGACTAGCCCTCAGGATCTAGAGTAGGATAACCAGCAGGGAGACCATCTTCCTCTGAGTTCATAATCTGGAATCTAAATCAGCATTGAAAGTTCCATCCTAACTTCTACTAAAGCACTTCTTTAAGATGTTAGTTTACTAGTCCAAACCTTTCTGCACGTTAAGTTACAGATTCACTCTGACTTGGCCTAAAGAATAATGATGGTTCGGATGCTAATCACACAGAAGCAATATGATTACAGGAGGAGAGAGCTTTTATGAGGGAAAGTGAAAATGTCACACTGCAGTGTCTGAATGGAAGGCTGTAAAGCAATCAAAGCTATTAGCAACTGGAAAGCACCCAGGCCTGACTTCCTACAGAGCTTTTGGTTTGTGTTCTTAAGATATCACACAGAGCTAGAGAAAAATGCTCTGCAGGAACATTAGTGAGCCAGCGATGACATGTGTTTTGTGCAACATTTTTTTTTCCAGTAATACTTTCTTGCTTGAGGAAGAACATTGACCGTTTATCGTCTTCAGAAAGAGAATGGCACCTACTTCGACATGATGAGAGCAATTAAGGCCATGCAAATAGTGAAAGGTTGTTCAAATGATCAAACTGTAGCAACCAGGGAATTCAACTGGTCAGATCAGTTATAAGGACAACCAGAAGAAGGTTGTAGGTGTAGGTGTTACACAGTTCACAGAAAAAAAGTTGTACCTATGGGAAGCCATCTACTTTCAGGAAGAAGGCAATGAAGTTCAACAGCACACAGCATGAAGGGCCTTGTCAAAGGTGGCTTCAGATGGATGTGGTGGTGACTTTATTAGTAAAGAAAGTGAACCATTTCAGTACTAAGGTATAAACACACTGAATGACTTTGGTTGTCTTGGAAATAATAAATATAGTTAAAAGTTAAACAAGTTCCACTTCTAGTTTGGTGCCACTGACTTGAAAATGGAACAACTTTGACAGTTTGTTTGAGATAAACCCCCAAATTTGCAGAGGTGTGGGACCTGGAATAAAAAAAAAATCTTGAAACCAAATTATATAGTTTTAAAATTTCTAGCTATCAAAAAATACCTAAGGGGAGTCTTATTAAAATTATTTTAAAGACAATGTTACTCACACTTGGATAAGGATCTCTTCAGAACTGTGACAAGGCTTTCAATTGGAAAAGTGATGGCTTGTTTACCCCACATTCTTAGTCTTTGGTTCTTTGCTAACTGATAGAACTCTGGTATTTTAGCTGGGAACAGTAGCCTCTCAGAACAAAGACCAATTCTTAAAAAAAATATGTGTATGTGTGTATGTATGTATGTATGTATGTACATATTGTAGAGTGAAAAATTATAGATACTGGGTATATAGAATTCTTTTTAGACATATAAAATATTCTTTAGGCTTTCTTTATAAAGACATGGAGAAACCGAGCCATGAAACAAGTTAAGAATGTGGACAGGCTAGTTACGGGAACTGGCTAGAATGCAAGTTAGCCAGCTGGGAACCAAGCTGAGAACCGCAGTGACAGGGCAAGGCCACAGTGATAGGGCAGGACCACATTCTTGAGAAAGATAAGCGTACAGAGAGTTTTCACCTGATCCTGACTCATGTAGGTTGGGTTCCTTTGGAATGTTCCGCTATTTTTATGTTATGCCACCTTAGCAACCCCTCATCCCTCTCCCCATTCCTTGGTTTGTGGTTTTTTTCCCTTTAAAAACCCCTCTCAAACTGGCTGTCGGGGTCAATTCAGCTCCTGCGTGGGCATACGAATTGACTGGCAGCTAGCTGTCACACGCCCTAATAAACCTCGCTATTGCTCCAATACACGATGTCTCGAGCAGATTACTGGGTGGTCGCGACTTTCTAAGACTTGAGTGAGGGTCTCCCCTCTGCGGAGGTCTTCAATATGAATATATTTATTTAGGGGCAATGCAAAAGCACCGTGGTAGGCATATGGAGGTTAGACTATTACAACTTAAGGGAGTCAGTTTTCTCCTTCTGCCATGTCTGCTCAAGTGATTAACAGCTTTATGCCATGAGGTGTCTGAATGATCCCTTTTATGTTTTCCTTGGGTTGGTTTGTTTTGCCATCTGGTTTACAGAAATTAAGAAACTCGGAATACCCACAATACAATTCACAGACCATATGAAACCCAAGAAGAAAGAAGATCACACCGAAGTGTGATCGCTACAGTACTACTCAGAAGGGGGAAGAAAACAACCTCTGGGAAGTAAAGGGAGAGAGGGATCTGGGAGGGAGAGAGGACGGGGAGCAAAAAAGAGGGGCCAGTTCAGATATGGGAGGAGATGGAGGAGAAGTACAGAGGGTCAGAAATTTGAAAGTAGATGTGTAGCAGTGGGAGAGGGGGAACTTGGGGTAGCCACTAGAAAGCCCCAGATGCCAAGGATCCAAGAGGTTCCCAGGGTCCAATAGGGAGGACTTTAGATAAAATACCCAACAAGGGGAGACAGATCTTATAGAGACCATATCTAGTGGATACGCATGGCCCCCAGTTGAGGGATGGGGCCACCCACCCACCTCAAAAATATAAATCCAGAATACCTCCTGTCAAAAGGGAAATACAGGGACAAAGAGTGGAGCAGAAACTAAAGGAAAGGCCATCCAGAGACTGCCCTACCTAGGGATCTATCCCATCTCCTGACACAAAACCCAGACACTATTGCTGATGCTAAGAAGTGGTTACTGACAGGAGCCCAGTATAGCTGTCCCCTGAGAGGCTTTGCCAGAGCTGGACCAATACAGATGTGGATGTACACAGCCAAACATCAGACTGAGCATGGGGTCCACAATAGAGGAGTTAGGGGAAGGACTGAATGAGCTCAAGGGTTTTGCAACCCCATAGGAAGAACAACAATATTAGCTAATCAGAACCCCCAGAGCTCGCAGGGACTGAACCACCAAACAAGGAGTACACAGGGGGTACCCATGGCTCCAGCTGGATATGTAGGAGAGAATTGCCTTATCTGGTATCACTGGGAGGGGAGCCCCTTGGTCCTGTGGAGGCTTGATGACTCAGGATAGAGGAATGCTAGGCCACTGAGGCATGAGTGGGTGGGTGGGTGGGTGAGCACTCTCATAGAGGCAGGGGGATGGAGGAGGGGATAGGGGACTTGTGGAGAGGAAACTGGGAAGGGGGGATGACATTTGAAATGCCAATAAGTAGCCAATAAAAATGTAAAACAAAAGAATGCATCCCAAAGCAATAGGAGTTTTTAATTGCATCATTAAAATATCACAGATTGGCCTAATAATCCAGTGTCTTCTTTATGTAGCTGGATAACTTCGATCTTCATGACCCAGCAGCACAGTTCCCTTTTCAGAAACAGATACTATCCCAAAATGTTCTGATATCCTTGTTTTTAACCTTTGTGCTTACTGAACCAAAGCAGCTGAATTTGAAACAAGTTCAATATCATGTCTTTCAAGGACTAACTCATCTTTTTGGACTTAAGATCTTTAACAAGCAGCATCTGTATTCATCCAAATCCTGAAGATGTATTTGCAACCAAGACATTTGGATTTCAACAAGGGATCCATTCTACTGTTAAAAAAAAAAAAAAGGAGGATTGATGAGGAATTGAGTGTAAAAAGGCTTCATCTTGTAACAGAATCACATTGTAACAACCTTGACCATGTTCTTTATATAACTACAGACAGCATGAACAGTTGTCAGGTCCTTTCTATTTTCTCCACTATTTGTCAACTCATAGTAGTTTCTTTTTCTAAGGAGATTAAGTTCTACCTTCATATGACTGCAATCCCTCCATAGAATTCTGGGGCCCTTAATAATAACTATGTGTTGCTCTTGAGTGATGTCAACATTTTCTAGACTATCAACATTCTTGTTGCTGGGAATGGTCTTTGTTCTTGCAGTTAAGGGCAAGGCAAGGCTGTAGTTTTTCCTTCACTTCCAGATGATTGGGATAGTGGTACTAAAGTTTTCGCTTATATAATGCAAGCAAAAGCTGATACCATGTGAATTAGTTCTTTGTCAGCTTGACACAAGGTAGAGTTATTTGACAAGAAGGAATATCAATTGAGGTAATGCTCCCATAAAATCATGTGAAGGCAAATCTGTGGGGTCATTTTTTTTGATCGATAGTTGATGTGAGAGGGTCCAGTTCATGGTGTGTGGTAGTATTATTTGGCCCATGGTCCTGGATGATTTATGAAGGCAAGTTGAGGAAGCCATTGGTATGAAACCATTAATTAGCATTCCTATGTAGCCTCCAATTCAATTTCTGCCAAGAGTTCCTGACCAGAATTCCTTCCGTAATAGAGCATAACCTGGAAATTGTATAATAAAACCCTTTCCTCCCCAATTTGGATTTTGCTCAGTGTTCTATCACAGTCATAGTAAGCAACCTTCTAAACCATGAAGTTTATGAGTGTCTTTAAATGGAGGGGCAGTCTTATTTTCCTCTAGTCTCTTGCTCTGTTGCAATGAAGTTTTGTTGGTTTAAGCTAGAGCAACAACTTTGGACTCAAATTGAAAATCATAAATAAGACAATAGAAAGAGCTGATGGAACTGTCATCCAAACATTTAACTGTCTAGGTAGACTTGAAAAACATATCAACACTGCATTCTTCATCTTTCTGAGCTCTATGTAGATCTTTTGAATATTTTAACTTTTTCAGCTTTTCCTCTAGGAGCTTAAATGAATGTGAAAAGTTACATTAACTGTTAAAAAATCTGTGTATTGATTCTGTTATCTGTTACTTCTAGGACAGTTTTAAATGAATGACTTTTCTCACTAGTGATTAGTATTTTCCAGCCTATTCAAATTCCTGATGACTTTCCACTGGATGCCAGATGTGAATTTTATCTTGATTGTTGTTGGACATTTTGTATTTCTATAAATATCCTTGGACTTTGTAAAGGGAGTCACTCCAGGTCTGTTTTATTAGCCAGCTCTAGTGTATCCTTGAATCAAACGCTATTTTGGCAAGTTCTTTTGAGTGCTCTATCTGGTACTCTGTACAAAAGGAGCCTTTCCACCCCAGTTAGGTATTGATGCACTATTTTCAGCCTTATGTTGTATCTGAGGATTGTAATTATTGTTACTGTTCTTTGTTTGATGTTTCCCCCCTTGACTTAGGTTAGATTCCATACAAAAACATGTTGATCAATACTCAGCCAAAGATTCAATGGAGACTTGCCATTGATTTTAAGTTCTTTCACATAGTCCTGCCTTCTTCAGGACTTTGCTATGTAAATTCTAGTTGCTGTGATCCTCCTGGATTTTGGGCAAGGATCATCTCCTCACCTGTAAAACTCTGTTTTGGTATTCTTTCTACATATCCTTGCCTGGAAGCCCTCCAGGCATTAAGTTTTAAAAACATATAGGGCTTGCCTTCAGTGTTTCCTGTTTTGCAGAGGTCACTAGTATTTTGTTGTTGCTTCGTTTCCAATGTCTGAGAGCTATTGTTTTCATTTGATCTGGTTTTTCCTTGTTTCCGGCAGGAGAGTAAATCTGGTTCTTGTTATCTTATCTTGGCCAGAAGTGAAAAATGTTACATCAGAGAGGAATAAACAACTCTATTATTTAACCCATTGTTATTTAGAGTTTTCTGTCACTTCTGGTCAAACTGAATCTTAACAAGCACAAGGCTGATTGTTGGTTTACTTAGGACAGCTTGTAATTTCAACATAAAGAAGCTATCCTTTTCTGTGGGACGCCATTGGGGCTGCTTGGCAGGAATCTGACATTGGCCAAGGACAAAGAATTGGGCTTTAGACAAGAATCTGACTTTGGGCCATGACAAGGAAGTAAGTTCAGGCAGGAGTCTATTTTTAGGCTAAAATGGAGAAGTAAATTAAGTCAGGAATCCTAGTCTTAGGCTAAAACAAAGAGGTAAGCCTCAGGCATGAATATGACTGTGGGCTAGGATGGGGAAGTAGGCTCAGATACTTTGTCATCCTGATGAGACCTTAGAACCAGAGATCATGAGAGTGATCACGGGGTGATCACGGGACTCTGTATATTGCCTTGTTTGTTCCTTGACTGTTTGTTTCTATTGTAATGTTGGTTCCTCAAACCTAGAACTGACCTAAATATTTGCATGTAATTAAAAGGGTTTAAAAGAAAAGTTGAATTAAACGAACCTGCCTTCAGCCTCAGAACTGGCTGGGGTCATGCTGCAATTTTGTCTAACGGTCTCTTTTCTTTTAATCCTCACTCCTGCGCTGGAGAACCTGTTGACTGACTGAGCGGGCTTGGTCACTTTTCAGAACAACCAGAGACTTGACTAACACCTAAAGGAGAAGGTTCAAGATCTGGATGAAAACTGAAAGCTCTGTCATTTCCCATGAAAAGCAAGGTCTGCAAGCAGCCACGTTTATTCTAGCTGGTACCAGCTGACAAAGTCAAGTATATTTTCCACTTAGTGTGATTAGATTCTCATTCATGATGACAGTAGTTGTAATTTGGTAAAAATGTGCTCCACAGATTTTGAGCTTCTACTGTAGCTTAGGCACTAGGCTCATCTCTAACAATATAGGCACATATACTGAT
This sequence comes from Grammomys surdaster, assembly GCF_004785775.1. Lineage (NCBI taxonomy): Eukaryota > Metazoa > Chordata > Mammalia > Rodentia > Muridae > Grammomys > Grammomys surdaster. Next base: position 1,816,041 of record NW_021604621.1, read on the forward strand.
CAAACCATATGTGTAAGGGAACTAACTTAGACAAAGGCAAGAGCCATCCAAAAGGAATGAAACAGAACCACCCACAAGCATTTCACAATTTGGATAAGGACCCTTATATAGATAAATTCTCCAGTCATGTGAATAGCTCATGAATTTGGCTAAGAAGCTTAATTCCAGCTTATTTGATTAAAATAAATCTGTTCTATTTTTTTCTTTTAATTAGGGATAATGCCTTTTCAACTCATGCTTCTGCAGTGAACCAAGTAATTTATACGTTCAGCCTAAAGAGGCTGTTCCTGAACAAGATATATTCACACAGATTAAAAGCTTTACTGATATCAATGCAATAGAGAAATACGTTGGACACAATCCTAATGAATGATTAACATCACTACCAGTAGGAAAAAATGACATTCTATTCCTCCTGATGAGAGCAAAACATTGCGGTAATTTTTTTTTAATCACAATGTATTCATGAAGAATAATAATACAAATCCAATTGAGACACATCTGGAAAATACTGGCCAGGATTCATAAAAATCCCAATGTTATGAAAGACAAAACAAAAAATGTAGACTCTAAGAACCTTCTAGAAAAACGAAAATCAAAGAAACTGACAAAGTAAATGTAATGCCCAGTATTTTATGGAATGCAACCTTATAAAAACCAACAAGCAAATAAAAAACACAGCTACTAGAATATCATTAGAAACACTGGGTAAATTGAAATTGTAATGCAGATTTTCTAGTATTGTGTAAATGTTGTATTTTTTGATTGTGAGGATTATAACGTGTGTGTGTGTGTGTGTGTGTGTGTGTGTGTGTGTGAGAGAGAGAGAGAGAGAGAGAGAGAGAGAGAGAGAGAGAAGCTGTAATTGTAATTGCTCTAAGTTTCAGAGGCTTCAATGGGATTCCAAATGTATATCCTAAGTCACTACTTTATATTTACTTCTCCTATTCTTATGACTGGTAGTAAAAATAAGCTATGTGCACTTTGTTCACACCTTAGCTCTGTTGTATAACAGTTTCATATAAAATTGAAACATTCCATCCTGCAGGGAAACTCTTTAAGATAGAAGTAAACAACTCAAAATAAGTCTAGGAAGTTCTTGAAACTGACAGGATTCATTAGGTCCCTCCCTCTCAAGAGTGAATAGAAAAGACTGCTGAGAGTCATTCTCACACAAGCCAGACTTCAAAGAAGATTCAGAGAACAAAAAAGTTGCCTGGAATAAGCAAAAGCCAGCTGAGCGGCCTGCAAGGGGTTCAAAATAACTGATACATTTGGAAAAGACTGTCCAATCTGTTGAGCAACTTGTAGGCTGTGCAGTGTGCTCAGCCAATATAAAATCAGTTATAATCCTTTTGAAAATGTCTGCTTAGTTCTTTAGTCCAATTATTGATTGGAGTTTTTTCATTGTATGTTTAATTTTTGCAGTTCTTTATGTATTCTTGATACTAAACCCCAGTCCAATGTATAGCAAAGAATGTTTTCTAATTCTGTAGGTGTTCTCCTCAGTAGTTATTGTTTCCTTTGCTATATACAAGCTTCTTAAATTAATCCTGTCAATTCTTGGTGTTATAAGAACACTTTTTAGGAAATTCTTGCACCCTTTCTCTCTCTCTCTCTCTCTCTCTCTCTCTCTCTCTCTCTCTCTCTCTCTCTCTGTGTGTGTGTGTGTGTGTGAGAGTGTGTGTGTGTGTGTGTGTGTTCCATTCACAAGACTGCACATGCCTGCAGAGATCACAGCAAAGTGATTCCTTGGAGCTGGAGTAACAAGTAGTTGTGAGCAACCCAACATAAGTGCTGAGTACCAAACTGGTCCTCTGTAAGAATACGAAGCACTCTTAAACTCCAGCCCTGAATTTCATATCTAAAACACTGGGTGGTGAACATTTAGATACTACTAATGATTATAAAAGAGACCTTTGCTGTATTGTCTTTATAATATGTATCTAAGATGCGCTCCTGCAATGAAGAAGGCAATACACACTGAGTAAATATTTCATTAACAATTTGTTTGCCTTCTTAGAAATTAATTCAAACGTAATCTAACTATAGTACAGTACCCTTGGTCAGAAACATAGACACTGTTATAGCTGACTTCTCAAAGAAGCCATCCATCTTCTTTGGCAGTTATGTCCAACATTGTATTTACTATAGAAATGGGCAACAGTTTATGTCACCATTCTTTCCTCCTCTCATTGACTACTAGAGAGCAGAAAACATTCTAAGGTCCTCAGCTTTCTCTAATCTCCAAAGGGACCCAGGCAGTTTTCAAGAGAGTCTGACACTTAATACCGTCCTCTTCCTTTACCTATTTATTGCAAACTCCATCCTTGTAAAGTCTGATATCTCTGAGAGGACTTGTTGTCACTTGTTTTAATGGGAGTTCTCAATGGAAGAAAGAGCAACCTACTCCAGCATGTTGCATCATCTTTTATAGAGGAAGTGAAAATATGGAATGTAAAGGAGGATCATAGAAAACATTATGCTGTTTGGGACCACTGAAAACTTAGACTATAGAGGTCATCAAGACAAAATTTTCAGAATGGCTCTATAGGCTGAAGTGAACTGTTAGCAGAATCAAAGGAATCAAATCTTGAGTTAAATCACTGCAGTAGTCTGTTTCAATGCTACTCAGAGAATTTCTTAGCCTTTCCCTGAAAGTCTCAACACACACTTGGCTCACTGCCACCACCACACAGTAGACAACAAGCAAGACATTCACTTCAACATCTATCTGGTTGCTGAGACAATTTTATCCTTGTGGCCAAGTGGCCAGGTGAATTCTCTTTAGTTGCTAGCAGCATTGTGTTTGGGGAGGGATTATGATGGTTGAGAGCACATATGTTTGAACCAGACAGATCAGGGACTGAAGCCTAGATTTGCAATGTTCTAGCATAGATCCTTAGTTTCCTTTTTTTAATGAAAAAGATACAGTACTAACTAAATGAGCAAACTAAATACTGAGTAGATGAAGTAATTAGTAGTCAAGTCCTCAATAACTGTAAGTAAGTACTTAAAGATAGCTTCTTCTGAGAGTCAAATTTGGGTTTCTTTGCTCTTAGCATGTACAGCAACAGCTCCCCTGACTGCTTACTGCACCCATGTAAATCTTTTTTTATTTTTTATTTTTTCTCAATCTGCCTTTGTACCATTTTAATTACATGCAAATATTAAGGTCAGTTCTAGGTTGAGGAACTAGCAATACAATAGATGCAAATAGTCAACAAATAAGCAAGACAATAAACACAAATAGTCAAAGAACAAACAAAGCAATAAACAAAGTCCCATGATCACTCCTGTGATCACTGTTTCTAAGGGCTTATCAGGATGACCAACATATCTGAGCCTACTTCCCTGTCCTAGCCCAAAGACATATTCATGCCTGAAGCCTACTTTTTTGTTCTAGCCTAATATTCAGATTCCTGCCTGAAATTACTTCTTTGTTCTAGCCTAATGTCAGATTCCTGCCTGAAGCCCATTTCCTTGTCCTTGGCCAATGTCAGATGGTGAGCCAAGGATGGATAAGATTCTGCACAGAGCCTCACCAACCTAAGACAGAAGTGCATTGCTTTTGATAATGCATATTCCTCAACAGGTAAGGAAGGCATTCTTGTCAGAATGACCTAAGACAGGCTGAGTCTTGTTTATGAAATAAAAAGGGGGAGATGTGGAGAGCTTTTGAGGCTGCTTGGCAGGACTCTCACATTGGCCAAGGACAAGGAAATGGGTTGCTTGACGGGAATATGACATTGGCCATGCAAATTTTAAAGCAATAACCTGTCCTATGTTCTATTTGAGACCTTATCCCCAATCTCTTAAATCTCAGTAGTGCATGGAATATTATCTCAACTGAATTTGGGCCTCTGGCTTCTACTCAACCACATTTCTCTGGCAGGATGACCTAGGTAGGTCATATCTTAGCTGACATTGTGCTACTCCTACACATGCTGTGTACACTCCAGGCCAAGTAGATTTTTGCTATTTGGTGGCAACTGGGAACCACTGCTAATTCTTAAAGATGGAAAAATGACATGACTACTTTTCTCAAAGGGGATTTAATGCCAAAAATGATCTTTCTGCTTTTAGTTGATTAAACTGGCAAGAATTTGTAGAACAATTTAATTTGATTGGTATACTGTGTGACAGGTACTTCCTTGCTTAATAAATATGCTTGATATATATATATATATATATATATATATATATATATATATATATATAAATTTGCCATGGAGGTAGGCAGCTTAGGCAGCCCAGGGCATGTAACATGGTGAGTTCTTTGTCATGTCCCTCTTTATCCACTCTCTGATGCTACTATCTACCATCTTTTGAGAGACATTTAGTATGCTCATTCAATTCAGATATTGTAGCAATCCAGTGATGTGTGCTATTGTTGTCTTTATTTCTCAGGTGAGGAAACTGAGGCTTATTGTTTTTAAATGACCAAGTTTATATAATTATAAGTTTATATAAGTAGCATGGGGGTAACCAGACCAGAATTCAAAATTTAAACTCAAACTATCTACCTAAAAAAAAAAAAACCCACTATGATGCACACAAATCTGCATTTAATTAGACATATATAGTTTAAATGAAAATTCCCACTTGGGCTGACAATGGTCCCTCCAAGAGACAAATACCATGAAACAAATATATCTCAGCATTATTTTGAGTTGCTGGTCAGGGTTGTACAAGAGACTCCTAAAACATTGCCTTTGGCTGCACTTCCAGAAGTGTAAGGTAAGTTCATGTTTCTGGAGATACTATTTGCTTCAGAAACAGGGCTGAAAGACTTATGAAGTGAAACTGATCTGTATGTCTCATTCCTGACAACTAACTTTCATAATACCAAAAGGCACTGTACAAGCTTGTAAAAGAGAGAGGTAACAAAAAGTCCACTCGAGCAATGATGTTTATGTACCTCAACAATTGCTAACATGCCACAATGACCTTAAGAATGTAGTAGTATTACCTACACTTTGATGTTAACCAACATCAACAGCTTTATAATTGGACCTAAGACCTGCTGAACATGAGGGAAATAATGATTGGTACTGGAAACCTAGCCAACTCTCAGGGCTAGTGAAGTAATGGATTTTGGAGGAGAACCTACAATCACCACTTTACTAAACCAGAATAATCCATAACTACATTCTAAATACTTGTCCTTATACTCACAGATAAATGTATTCCTCACCACATACCCAGAAAATATCTCTTACAGATGGAGATCATTATAGAAAACCAAAACTAATCAAAATTCAGAGTTTCAGAGAACAATCCCAATGGATCTACAAAATTACTCTTGCACTTACAGTGCAGAGAGGGCAAAAAGATTGTAAGGGCCAGAGGAATAGGGAATTAGTTGTGAGGTTGTATTTCCTAGTAATGTAAGAAGCAACATCCATACAGTCTCATCAATATGAGCTACATAAAGACAACAATAGACATTTGGATGGGGGCAAAAGTCCAGGTGATCTCAGTTCTATACAAAGAACTATAGGCAACTAAGAAATGCTGAGAATGACAAAAATAGTCTTCCTTAGGGAAGAGCACACCAACTAGTTATCCAATTCCAAATGGTCAGTGCTGAAAACACATATACAAGTAACATTATATAGACTGAGCAGTTTGTATTTATGAATCTATATGTATATACATATATGCATATAACAACAATTAATGAAAAAGGAGGCCGTAAATTTTAAAGAAATCAAGGAGGTATATATAGGAGGGCTTGGAAGAAGGAAAGTAAAGGAGAAATGTCATAATTATACTATAATATAAAAAATAAAAGAAATAATTTTTAAAATAAATAAAAATAAAATAAAAGTGGCTGTGTGGCATACACAAGACAGCAAAGACAGAAAGAAAAAAAGGATGCATAATTATCTTTAATAATGATTTTTACAGTGATTACATGCTACAATATCTTGCCTGGATTAGTTAGATAAAACATCACACACACACACACAAACACAAACACACACACACACTCAGAATGTAATTCTGTTCTTTTCACTGTACTGAATAATGATATACTGGTGACTGAAAGTAGGTCTTGGAAGATCTATCAAATTGGGGTTTTCTACACCTCTCTTTGCCATGTGGTGGCTCATTTCTATAACCCTAGCACTTACCACGCTGAAAAAGGAAGCTTGCCTTGGTTGAAGGACAGCCTAAGTTACTAAGTTCTTGTTATGTGTTACATTTATCATTGAGTGATGATAGTGCTGATGAAAGAGATAGCAAAAATTATCTCTAGTAGCTCTGACAAGATCTGGTCCCCACAAACACTTCAGTCAAGAGGAAGACATGAAGGGATGGGGTAGAGCACTTTCCCAGTATAACCTAAGGCCTTATATCTCATCCCTAATAAGGAAGCTGGGAAGTGGGAGGGGGAGGGCTCTCTCTCTCTCTCTTTCTCTCTCTCTCTCTCTCTCTCATCTATTCTATCATCTGGAAGGCTTAAATACAAGGTTGTGGATCCTTAAAAGTAAAGAATATGTAGCAATTAAGTTAGTATTTAGAACAACTTTGAGTTGTTTCAAACTTCAAGGAAGGGAAAATGCCATTTTGAAAGAATATAACCAAAATTTCCTTCTACCTCCACCTCTAGTGACAGAAATAGGAGCTAGGCCCTAGCATATGTTCTAGAATTACTCTACCACTGAGTTACGCCAGCTGCTCTAATCATTATTCCTTTCAAAGTGAATAGTTTGGATTTGTGGGCTTATTTCCTCCACTTCAGTATTTTATGTAAGACAGATTACAATTTTTTTCTCTACACTAGGTCATGAACCATCTAACAATGTACAAATAAGCTGATCCACCTAGAAAGCCAGTTATTTACTGCATATCAGATATATAACAAGCAAGCAGGGATCTATGGTTTGGATGGCCATGGACTAGAATCATGGATTTTATTTAATAACATTTGAAAGCCAAGGTACAACTTGTCAAGTTTTGTACATGAGTGGTGCGAGGAAAAGGAAGATGCAATAGTGTAATGCCAAAGTTGACAGTACTTAGTGGCTGGAATTATTATAAAAACTAGCTATTCTAATCTTGGTGGTAAAAGAAACTTGGATCAAAGATCCTATTTGGTAATCACCCCATTCTCTCTCAAAATACTGACAAATTATGCTATTGGATCATCAACACCAAACAGATATTTTGAATATTCATAAGTTTTCTAGTAAAATTTGACTTCTGTATGTTTTTCTAATGTGTATCGCCCAAGGTACCATAGTCTCAGGGTAGTATAAATCCCATTTGCAAATTTATAAAGATGTCCATAGTAACTGATAAGTGTACAAAATTGCTCAAAGTTCAAGATGAATAAAAGTATAGTTAATCCAGTATTATAAGAAGAGTGAATTGATGTTGTGCCTTTTGTCAAATACAATAGATAAGCACGATTCTTTTTAACACCTGGCTATCATCCAATTTCTCCTCCAAACCCAGGGAGGAAAGTAGTGACATGATTAATGGGTAGGGATGACTACTCCCTCCATTTTATGGTCCCATTTTTTTAATGGAAAAAGGAGTTCAAATAGCTAGTGTTTAACTCCCTTCTGGAACCCTGTTCCCATGAGCCTGTAGCCATCTCCACCCTAGTTAAGCTTTTCATTACATGCTTTTTCCCAAGGCAGTCTTCCAGGCTCCTTATCTCATGCACTTATCAGCTACTCCTGTCCATTGAAAACTATTTTTTGGATATGTTTATATGTATATATCTCTAGACATATATCTTCTATTGGGTAAAAGTCTGCATAAGAAGGTTCAGAGCAAAATAGATATTAATCCCATCTCAAATGACTCAGAAGCCAGTAAAGGAGACTAATAGTAGCGTAACATTGACAATAACAATTGTAGTATGGTAGTGATGATGTCTATTTATTGAATGTTTAATGCATACTAAGCATCTTATATACACCATCTCATTTAATTTGCATTCTAAGTATTAGTTTATTAATTCCTACAACAAACAAATTAGGCTAAGCTCTTCTCTTCTTTAAGCAAAAGAGATGGCAAACTTGTTCTATAAAGGTAGGAGAATCAAAGGAATCTTGAAAGGTTTTTTCCAACATTTTTTGAGATGTTTTTTGTTTGTTTCCTGGTTTGCTAAGAGAGATAAAAACAAAACCAAAATTTTTGTTAGATTTATTTCTTTTATTTTGTGTGTAAGTATTTTACCTGTATGAGTGTCTGGTACCTGTGGAGGTCAAAATAACACACCAATTCAAAAGAGGGCATCAAATCCTATGGAACTGGAGCTATGGATGGCTGTACCATGCAGGTGCTAGAATTAAATCTGGGTCCTCTGTAAGACCAGCAAGTGCTCTTAACCACTAACCTGTCTCTCTAAGTCCAAAAAGGATTTCTAATATTGATGGCAGATGAAGTAAAATAAAAATAGAACTAGAAAGTCTAAGTCCTATCTCAAAGGACTGCTGACTTTTAAGACAAGGGAATGGTTAAAGGGAGAATATGAAAAAATGAAGAACAACCCCTCCAAGGAGATATGCTGGAGAAAGAGTTGAACATGTGTATTGGAAGGAATACCCAATAATTAATGGGAAAGACTTTGCTTTATGTATGTCAGCATGTTTAATGATCAACGCAGTCCTTTGAGAGTGCTATTATTTCCAAGTCACAAATGGAGGAGCTGAATATAGAATGTTTAGGGCATATGTCCAAGTCAGAGAGTCTTAGCCTTGCCACTACTAAATGGTAAATGGTGAGTTGGGACAGTCCTGGATTGTATGACTGTGCATTATGAGGGGTTCTGCAGCCTCCATGTACTCTAACAGCTAGATGCTTCACCACTTGTGACAATCAGAAATATATCTAGATATTTATAAATATTCCCTGGGGCATTTTTTTTTTCTTACCGAGAGCCCATCTAGTAAATAGTAGAGGCAGGACTTAAAGGACTGATTTACTTGACTCCAACAAAAGTCTATGCTCTCAACTACCATCCTCAATTTGACTCCCATGAAGAAGAATTTCCCTGTCATGATTTAGGTGCCCCTGAGTCCCTTGGAAATGGAAATGCTATCTGGCCACTAGAATTGAATGCATGCTATACTTACAGATTCATTCATAGCTCTCTCCTATGAATTCATGCTCACATCTTTCCTTGCTAGGATTTGAATAATTACTCTTCTCTCCCCTTCCTTTGTCTCCTCCCCCTTTCTTTCTTTTCCTCTCTCCTGTTGATTTTTCTCTGTCCCTCACTCACACTTGGGTCACACTTTCATCTGGTCATCATAATGAAGGAAAGGTGTTTTTAAACATTCTTCAGAGTTTAAATCTCATTTCCAACGTGGGCCTTGGCAAAGTTTAGACTATATTATCCCTAAAGTGGACATCTGCCTTGATATCTGTCCTATTTGTTTAAATGTCCTCTGTGTTTTCTTGAGGTATACATTTTGGGAAGGGGACAAGAGATGTTTGAGAACTTCCAATTTGGAAACTGGTGCCAAGTTCCCAGGCTGAGTTTGTTTTGTGTCATATTTCTTCCAAACTGTTTTTTTCCCACTGCTAAGGACCAAGTGCCAGTCTGGCTTGGGCTGCAGGTGGGCAAACTAGGGCAGCAGGTCCACCAGGTCAGTGGTTCATGGCCACCCTGGGAGCATGGCCTGACAGAAAAATACTACCACCTCTATTGAGATCAGCTGTCAGAGCTCCTTATCTCAGAAGGCTGACACTGACCTGAGAGGTGACCTGAAATCCCTGGTGGGCAAGCAGGAAGCATTATGAGGCTAGCTGCTAGTGGGATCAGAAGCAGTTTAGTTTGGGGGCAAGGAGTCTGCGAAGTGAGGATTTCTTTAGATGTTGTGAATACTATGTGCAGATTTCAGGGCTGGTTCAGATTTCTGTCATGAATCTTGCAGACTTCATGGAGGTAGTCCAACTATATAGATGGAGCAAGTCCAACTATAAGCCTGGGGCTTGTCATACACTTGTAAATAGGGGAAGAAGGGATCTAGCTCCTTATCCTTAAAGGAGTGGAGCAGGGAAGACCCTCCTGTTATTGGAGCTCAATCGTCTTTAAATTTTACTTAAAGCCTGAAACTCAGGAAGAAGTTAAATTATTATTCTGGACAAGAAACTGGAGCCACCGCTCCCGCCTTTTTGATAATAAATTTTACTAGGTTTCTCGACTCCCTGTCACATGCTTCAAAAAGCAGCCCATGTTAGACTCTTGGAGCCTCTGTGGGGCTTCCCACTGCTAAGCCTCACTCTGCTTTTTCCTGAGCTCTTTTTGGTACCTCTGTGGCTTGGGAGAGTAATTTTACTATGTATGTGGCTAGACAGGTTTGGGAACATATTTTAGTTCATGGAGTACCTAAATAAGTTTTTAAGAACAACAAATGTTGCTCACCATGTGTGTAGCTTTTTCTCTGTATGCTTGGTTAATAATTTTTCAATTGTATTACAAAGACCATGTTTAACTCCTGGCTTCTTCCCTTCATTGAGCTTTATGAAATATAAGGCTCCATTCTTACAGCAAAGAGGCCCTGTCTGGGAGCCTGTTTCGACCTGTGTCTTCCTTTTGTTTGCTTTCATTTTGTCTCTCTCTGGGGAAACCTGGCTCCTGAACCCTGGTTACCTGTCTCTCTCCATCTCATGCCCCATAGCATGTTTCTCTATAGCTCCCTTCTTTGCTCAAAGCTTAATTGGCATTTGTCCCAGAACCACGGGAAAGGGACAGAAATCATTGACTCGTGTCAGCTCTGTGAGGGAACCCAACTAAAGCAGGAGAATGCCAAGTCACTACAATTATTTGAACAAGCAAAAACACGCACAGGGACAGAAACCATTATTTCCTTGATATGAATGATAATAAATCATATACATTAATCTCCCTGTAGGATGAAGAAATGAGCATTTCTTTTAATTTTCTTTTTTCAAAAATAAAATAGTAGCTTCACAGTACGTGCTTGCTGTGGTCACAGACCATATTAGTGTTCCAAGGGGACTAATGTTCTTGGATGATTTTTTTTCCACTGAACCAAACTTTAAAATCTGTTTCATATGAAAAGACCCCCACAAGATGCTCCAAACTCTATTATTCATTCAACGACTCCACAACAAAAATCATTGAGTAGGAAACAGATGACCTTGGAGAAAGCATTGAATTGAAGGGGTTAGAGGAATGTAAGGGAAAGGAACTAGCACTCTTTCAGAGCATTCAAAGAATAACAACATTCTCTACAGAGAAGCCAAGTTCCTCCAAGTCGCTAATTCAGGTGGATGTGTGTGTGTTCTATAAGGTGGACTCATCCAGAGAAATTTAGCATCTGAACCCCAGACATTGTAAACCTCATTTCTCTACACTAGAGGTTTTGGACATGCCACCCAACAAAGAGCATGGTATTTGTCCTTTATGTCTTTCATTTCAATCCACCCTGTTTTCCTCACATCAACTTAACCTTCCTAAAGAAACATTTTGTAGTAATATTTTAAAAAGTTTCTTAATCATACCATACTATGCCATATCATACCAATCTCTCTGCTTTAGGGGAGTCTTGTGCTCTGTGCTTTAGACTTCTAACTATCTACATTGCCAGGTAGGTAAGCACTTCATGGTCTCTTCACCGAGGAGAGGCCTGGTGCTTGTAATATATTTGCACTGCCTACAGTGTCTGTATCAATATTTGATTCCCTGAACATTTTCATAAATGTTTGTCTACTGGGTTTGAACCGCACATTATGCAATGAAAAAAATGCAATAGAGAATCTAGCCTAGGATATCCACCTTTGTAAATTTTTTAAGTTGAAGAGGTAATTAAATAATTGGACAGGTGCCACATTTGTTAAAATAAAAGCCCCCTTTGAAAAGATGACAGTAAATCCAATTTCTTCAAAGTAATGCACATTTTCTCATTGACTTTTACTAGTGTGCAAGAGAGATGTTGTGCAATTAATTTTGTTGAACATTCTTGGAAGACTTCCATGAATACATGATCCACCTCAAAAGAGATATCAAATAACTTCTCTCACACATATTCAGTAACTTCATCCCCATACTCTTAAGTCCATTCCAGAGAATTCCATATAGTGAGTGGTCTGCAAAGAGGGAAAGGCATGCTTGGAGCTGTAAGATATGATACGATCCCTCCCCAACTTATCATCACAAAGGAAAACAAGGCTTTCTTTAAGCATGAAGTTCATTTGTTTAGCCTTTTAATAGACAGAAATATTAGGAAATATTTTAAAATGCAGACAATATATGATGTTGTCCTAGCGGTATGAGTTACTACTCACTGGGGTAGAAAAAGAAAGGCAATTGATTTGTTAGTATCTGGTCTGCATGTTCTCTTCACTCCAAGCATTCTTCCATTCACAATAATCCAAGCACCACAGATGAGGCAAGGAGTTGAGATGGTTATGGGCATGGGTTTAAGAACCATTTGATGTAGTAAGAAGAACAAGAAGCGTGGGGAATGAGATACTTGGTTCAGAGCCTCAGCTAAGTCACTTGAAGAAGGCCCTAGGATGTTTCTTAACTTTCAGATACTTTCTTCTAAGCACCTTCATATTTAACATGAGAAGAATTTTCCCAGTTTTGTCTGTAAGGTCTTTTCAAATTACAATTTGTAAAAATATATATATATATAAAATTTTATGCATATGAGCATATGGGTGTTAATTTTTTTTTTTTACCTCCTGATCATAGTTTCCGCTCCCTTCTTTCCTTCTAGTCCAAGTCCCCACATCTTCTCTGCCCTGATCCCCATCTACCACTCCTTCATTTTTATTAAAAAAGAGCAGGCCTCCCATATCAATCAAACACGGCATATCAAGTTGCAGTAAGACTAGGTACATCCCCTCATAGTAAGGCTGGACAAGGCAACCCAGTAGGAAGAAAACAGTCCCAAAAGCCAGCAAAAGAGTGAGAGACTGCCCCTGAATCCACTGGTAGGAGTCCCACAAGAAGACCAAGCTACACAACTGTAACATATATACAGAGGGCCTAGGTCAATCCTATGCAGGCTCACTGGCTGTCAGTTCAGTTTCTGTGAGCCTGAACCCAGGTTGGTTGATTCTGTGGGTTTTCCTGTGGTGTCCTTGACCTCTCTGAATTCGAAAATACTTTCTCCCTGTCTTCTGTAGGATTCTTCAAGCTCTACCTAATGTTTGGCTCTGGGTTTCAGCATTTGTTTCCATCAGCTGCTGGATAAAGCCTCTCTGATGACAATTAGGATTCTGTAATCTTAAAAAAGTATCTTTACTATCTCATTTCAACTTCCCTATGCTGCTTTACATGATGTTGTCAGGTGAGGCTTCAAGTTTGACTACATTACTATTCTGTATGGAAAGCACAAATAATCCGGTGATAGCTATTTTTCTCTTACACATAGTTCTTTTGCTTGTTTACTGCCCCTCCCAACAAAGTTTAAGTAATGGTCTATGCCACAGCTTCTCAAATGGTGGGTTGTAACTGAATGTGGGGATTGGGAAAGTTTGACAATAGTGAAAAAGGTTTATGGGTTCATAGAGACCAAAAAATTTTAATTCGGGATCAAATACATAATGAATTTGAGATGTTACTAGCAGCACTCCCCTTTGTGGATCACACATCTTCACTACAGTCGATTCTGAACACATAACACTTGTACTAGGCCCTGAACATGCCACACAGTGCTGATGGATGCTTTCTGAATCACCTCAGCCCAAGGCCAAGATTACTGTACATTATGAATTGCAGTATTTTCATATACATACAAGGCTTTTAACCCTTATAGAATGGTTTAATTATAAGAAACAGAGATTTTAAATGTTTTACTATCATTCTTCAGTATGTATTCTTGAATTTATTCTGGCAGAATGTTTGATTTTAGAATTGATGCTTTAGTTACTGACTTTAGTTTCATAAAGGGTTATTAATTGAATTTTGGCTTAGGAGTAGGATATTATTTCCAAGAATTTCTGAAATGGCTGTACACACACTTATTTGTACTGTTTATATGAAATGGCCTTTCTCAGCATCAACAATTATGAAATTAAAATATCCATCAACTCTGGAAAAAAAAGTTCAAGATGCTCTATAGGTCAGTTACTTGTCTGATTACTGTGACAAAATACCTAACAACAACAATTTAGGCAAGGGTTTATTTTGGCTTATAGTTATAGTCTCTCCTTGTAGAGATGGTGTGGAGGCAACAGCAATAAGTGGGTGGTCATATTGTTCCACAGTCAGGAAACCGGTCAATGAATCTTAATGCTCAGATGGTCTCTTCTCTCTATTCTATCTGTCAGGAAGAGTGGGTCTTTCCATCACCATTCATCTAGATGGTCTCTCACAAACATCCCCAGAGATAAACCATCATAGTCTATATCCTGCAGTATCAAGTATCCAGTAAAGATTTCTTTTTTTATGTAAAAATAAACAAGTAAACCCATGTAATTATTATTGTAAATTTGCTTTAATCTTTAATAAATAGTGAAATAATATCTATAAGGAATTATTTTAAGGTAAGAGTTTTCAAGATTATGATATATAATCACATATCATATACCAATCATATCATATACTTATATTACGTATTGCATGTTATATATTATGTATTACACATTTGACTGGGCTGCTCAAAATTTTCTTGGACAAAAAGGAGACATGAGTAGAAAAGAGACAGTCTAAACCTGGAGTCTCTAAAGCCCTTTGACTATGCAGCCCCTTCAGTTAATGAAAAGTAACTTTGGTGCTCTTCTCCCAGCCATGAGCAGGTCCGAGACCTTGTTTACCACAATAGACCAGATAATAGAACCTAGGTGGAACTAACTACCTTGGCTGCATATCAATAGACACCTAGGTGGAGTCACCCACCTTGGCTGCACATAGATCCTGCTACAGGAACTTGAAAGAAGAACTGCCCCAGGGCTTGCCTTGAGACATCTCCGGCTGTGACCCGTGACCAAGAACGGATTATCCCACCCAACTCTGCCAGCTGAAACTAGGAAGGGTTTGGGCGGAGTCTTCCCCTTTAAATTGAAAGCTTAACAATAAACCATCGAGCCTTGATCAGAGAACTTTGTCTTGGCTTCATCTTTTCTCGCTCTCTGTCCCTTTTTTGTTCCCAGCCCACTTTCCAGGTGAACCCGTTCATCTTGTGGCCGCAGGCGGCTACAGGTGGCACCCAATCATGAGACCCTGAAAACGAGGGAGCAACTGATGAACAGCAGTCTTGGTGAGGCCTCACGGAAAACGGAAAAAGAAGGAGAGTATCCTGCACATTTGGTAAGGAACAAACGACATTGATACTAGCACTAGTGGTAACTAATTTTTGGAGGCCGTGTTTGCAGGAAGTGTGTTTAGAGGGGTACAGTATATCTAGGTCAATCAGGTGTTGACCCGACGCCTATTTTGCCTAGGAGGTGACACCAATTCGGGACAGGAGAATTTCAATCAGGCATTTGCTGCAGCCTAAAAGCTGCTTCAGGCAAAAAGAGCAAGGTTAGAAGGAATTGGAAAGCTAGAAAGGAGGACACAGAGGTGTTACAATAGCTGCCTGCTACATCTCCTGAGGAACCAGATGAAAAGTTAGATCTTGAATATGAGAGAGAGAAAGATAAGGTTCCAGAAAAGCAGTTGTCCTCTCTCTGAGCTGTGTCAGCAAAAAAGAGTGGAAAGGCTGTTTCAGAGCTCTCCTAGGAAGAGGAGGAAATTCAGCAGACGTCCTGAGTTTCTCTTTGACTCCTAGATGTCTTTGTCTGTTGTCTGTCCTTGGCGCACCAATGTCCACGTGTGTCAATTGTTTGTTTTTTGTTTCGTTGTCTAAATGGTGTTCTATGTTGCATGTTCAAAAGACAAAAAATGGTTAAATGGTTATCCAACCCTTGGTCTAGTTTAACTTTGTTTTAAAGGCAGTCTTAATATACACAACAGAGACTGATCAGTTACCTTACACCTGTAGCTAAGAGTTGAGTTGAGGTGAAAAAGACTTTCCAGGAATTGATTGTTGGCATAAGCTGCTTTTAAAAGAGACCAGTAGCTTTTGGATTCTATAAGGAAGCTAAGAGTTGTTTTGTCCTAGAAAAATCTCTGTGACAAGGTGCTTTTCTCTTGAAATTACAACTAGAAAAGGCAACAAATTTTGTTTGATATATAAGATATGTAGCCATTTCATTTTGTTTCTAATTGGTTTTAAATGTTCTACATGTCTTGGTTATCGATTATTGGCTTATAAGTTTTGGGTTTGATTAAAAATTTACAACTTTGGTGACAGAAAGTTGGTCTAAAACTGGTAACTCAGGGCTGGAGTCATTCAGAAATCAGATGTATAAAAGATTTAAAACAATACCTTTTTAAAAGATATTAAAAGCTGCACTATCATGCATCCATATGTAAAAATTGACAACAAAACTTTATAACATAAAGGTAATCTACTTGGTGTTGATTTTAGAGAAAATAGACTGTTTACATTGCTTTTTCTTTTGGTTTTGCTTCTCAAAATTATGGTTATACTCTAATGTTGCAAAAGAAACTTAAAATTATAGTTAAACTGCCAGTATTCCATTGGTTACAGTTGGCAGTTCAATTGTGCGTTTAGAATTCTTTGACTCACCCATGTTTATGGTTGAGAAGAAGATAGAGCAGGTAGAGTTGAATAGTATGGCTATTTTGTCAGGAAGAGATTACTTGACTTGGAGCTCAAAATGGAGTGATACTAGTAAAAATCATAGTGCCATGATGAATGCTCAGACAGGCTATGCAGACTGGATCTTTACATGCTTCTAGGAGAAGGTCAGTGTGAAGGTAATGCTAATCAGGTTGAACTGCCTACACAGCTCTCAGACCATACAAGCAAAGACAGACTTACACAGATACATTCATCTTTGCGATGAAATTGCGCCCTCATACAATCACAGTCTGGCCATAGCTTTCACAGAACCGTAAAGATAAAAGACGTTTTAGATGTGGAAGTTTAGATAGTTTTTAAAATGACTGTCCCAGGAACAAAGGCACGAGCAACAATCAGGTCACTAAGGTTGTGTGCCAGAAACTTGTCCTTGGTGCAGGAACAATAATCTTTGGGCCAGGTCTCAGGATATAGGCTGAGATTAAAAACATTTACATTTAAATTAAGACTATATACAGAGTAGGCAGAGGCAGAAGCTTGTATTTCAGACATTCCTTTTGTCCTGACCTGCCTGTAGAAGGGTGTTTTCTAGAATTTGTTTATTGCCTTGTTTGTTCCTTAGGGAGGCGTCAGCCTCAGACTCAAAAGAAATTCACAACAGCTTATGGGCCAGGAGTTATAATGATTATGCTGGAGGAATTAAAATTGTGCCTGCTTCCCTCCATGGCATTATAGCTATGCCTGTTAACAAAAGAATTGCTCTAGAGTAAGAGAGGACAAGATTGGCTTTTATCTGATATTCTCACTCAGCTAAAAGAAATTGGTTATTCAATTAATCCAAAACAAGTTCAAACTTAAAAATTTATAAAACTAATGGCACTACAGCCTGACTTGCCTACTCCAGCTGCCATTCAAGTAAATGCATATAAAATTATTATAGATTTAGAAGATTGTTTTATACAGTTCTTTCACCCTTCTGGTAAAGGTGAGAGGTTTACATTAAGTGAATTTGCTTGTGGTTTTTAAGAGCCCATGAAACGATTCATTAAAAAGGTTTGCCTCAAAGAATGGTTACATTATATAAAAAATCTTGTTGCTTTAATACAAAAAGTTAATCGTTTACATCTCTCAATGTATATTACTCATTGTATATTTTGTTAGCTGATCTCTCTAAAAGAGTTTTTCTGCAAGCCTTTGCTCTAATACAATGAGCTTTAAAATCTTAGAGTGCTTGTTACTCTAAAAAAGATTCAAAGACAATATCTTTTCAGTATTTGGGAATTCAATTATATCTTAAACAGATTGTGACACAGAAAATTTCCAATAAGAATGGAATAATTGGGGCTGGAGAGATGGCTCAGCCACTAAAGGCTAGACTCACAATTAAAAATTAGAGTTCAACTCCCAGCAATCACATGGTGGCTCACAACCATTTATAGTGGGATCTAGAGCCCTCTTCTGACTTACAGGTGTACATACAAAAAATGGTTTACTTTTAATGATTCTCAAAATTTGTTAGGAGATATTAATTGGTTAAAACCTTATCTTAAGTTTACCATAGGAGAACTTAAACCTCTGTTTGATATTCTCAAGGGAGATACAAGCCCTAATTCCCCTTGACAATTAACTGATGAAGGAGGAACAGCTTTGCTGAAAGTAGAGTAAGCTGTTAGATATCAACAGATACATTATATAGATTATGATAAATTGTTGGCTGGTTTGAGTTATTGCCACTCATGTGCTCACAACAGCCCTTTGACAAAATAAACCATTAATGTAGATTCATCTACAAGTAAAGTTTAAACATCCTGTTATGAAACTATTACATTGTTAATACAAGATTGTAAGATAGAATCCTGAAAACATTTTGGATGAAATGTTTATTCCTTATTCCAAATAGAAATTAAGTTGGTTATTGGAAAGTAATGATATTTGACTTATTACATGACAAAGTTTTAAGGCAAATTTGATAATAATTATACAATTGTTACAGTTTTCCTCTATGCATGCTTTTGTATTCCTTATAAATTTGCATGCAGCCCATAGAAAAGATATTTACTGTATTTACAGATGCCTCATCTATTGAGAAGACAGTATATGTAATTAGATCACATGTTCATTTTCTTGAATTTCCCCCTGCTTCAGCACAAATAATTGAGCTACGTGCTGTAACCACTATTTGAAATGCTGAAAAAAATCAAGCTTTCAATTTGTATACTCATAGCCAGTATATGGCTCATGGTTTATAATTCCTTAAAACTGTTCCTTTTTTAGATATTGCTAATTCTCAAATTTTACAATTATTTATACAAATACAGCTTAATTTAAGAAACATGTATTGTTCTTTAACTTTATAAGACATTTAAGAGCTCATATTGGATTGCCTGGACCCCAGGGCAATGCCAGAGCAGATTTGTATACCAATCAAATTATAGACCTTACAGAGACAATTGGCCATACAATCTTATTCTTTACATCATCAGCATAGTAATAGCTTGAGATGATAATTTGGCATTTCTAGAAAGTGTGCAAGTTAAATTGCAAAATCTTGTTTTCAGTGTCCTCAAATTTTTCACAATGGTGTTAAGTCTTGAGGACTTACATGTAATCAATTTGGCAAATAGAGAAAATTAAAATACGTACATGTGACTATTGACACTTTCTAGGCTTGCTAGTTACAACTGCTTTAACAAGAGAAACAACTAAAAATTAAAAATAGTTATTGTTTACATTATTTTTCTATGCTTGGTGTTCCATATCAGATTATAGACAATGTAACTGGCTATTGCGGTTAAACATTTGAGATGTTTTGTTGACAATATTATCCATAAAACTGGAATTCCTTATAACCCAATGGGACAAGGAATTGTTGAACGTGCACACTGCACTCTAAAAAATTGGCTCCTTAAAACTAAAAGGGGGGAATTATACCCTCTAAGGTCACCAAAAGCACATCTTGCATTTGTGCTATTTGTTTTGAATTTTCTGCAAACTGATGCTAAGGGTCAGTCTGCAGCGGATCGCCACTGGCATCCAGTCACTTCCAGCTCATTTGCCAGGGTCAAATGGAGAGACCCTCTAACTAATACATGGAATGGTCCTGACCCTGTTTTAATTTGGGGTCATGGCTCGGTCTGCATTTTCTCAGAAAAAGAAAATGGAGCCTGATGGCTGCCTGAAAGATTGGTCCATCAAGTGGACACAGATCTTGAGCCTAATAATTGTGATTCTGATGATGAAGATGGCTCAAAATCCTTATCTGCCAGCTGATTTAACTTGTCATGTAGTCTCCATCTATACTTAAAGCCACTCACTATACGTGATGGCCAGACTTTGTGTCTGAATCCCTGTCAACCAGCAGTTGGATTAGACACTGGAACATTTCCACTCCCAATCTTATTTTCTACATTGCTTGGATAAATCATGTTGCTTTTAATCTTTTGAACTTTGT
Source organism: Grammomys surdaster (assembly GCF_004785775.1). Classification (NCBI taxonomy): domain Eukaryota; kingdom Metazoa; phylum Chordata; class Mammalia; order Rodentia; family Muridae; genus Grammomys; species Grammomys surdaster. The sequence goes on from NW_021604621.1 coordinate 1,836,087, forward strand.
GTCTCAAGCAGACAGGTTGCCTTCACATAGGATCGCTCTTGGCAAGCCCAGCCATTCATCATGGCAGTTATCCATCGCTATGAAGAACTGCATCGATTACATGCCCACAGGTCCTTGGTCTGAATGTGGCTTTGGTCTATTTTGGGGAAGAGTGTGCCACTGATGGCCGGTTAGTCAGAGATGGGTAAGAGTGTCTTGAGCTCCTATAAACCTAAGGCAGAGGGGTACACCAATGCTGTGTATCCCCTCAAAGATGGGTAATATAGGAAGCAATATAGATGCCAACCTAAGCCAGGCACGGTCGCCCGGCCACTCTGTACCCTTGATGGAATGAAAAATTGTACTCCATCCAGCTGCTGGCACTGCTCATATTTATAAAACTAAAAAGGGGGGAATTGTGCCATTCTCCCAGCCATGAGCAGACCTTGTTTACCACAATAGACCAGATAATAGGACCTAGGTGGAACTAACCACCTTGGCTGCATGTCAATAGACACCTAGGTGGAGTCACCCACCTTGGCTGCACATAGATCCTGCTACAGGAACTTGAAAGAACTGCCCCTGGGCTTGCCTTGAGACATCTCCGGCTGTGACCCGTGACCAAGAACGGATTATCCCACCCAACTCTGCCAGCTGAAACTAGGAAGGGTTTGGGCGGAGTCTTCCCCTTTAAATTGAAAGCTTAACATTAAACCATCGAGCCTTGATCAGAGAACTTTGTCTTGGCTTCATCTTTTCTCGCTCTCTGTCCCCTTTTCGTTCCCAGCCCTCTTTCCAGGTGAACCTGTTCGACTCGTGGCTGCAGGCGGCTACAACTTTGGAGTTGGCATGTAGTGTTTATCTGGTGTCCATAAACCTCTACGCTGAATGCCTAGCATTGAAGACATGCTTCTTTGATGTATGTATGTTTGATAATAAAATGTTAGTAATTATATAAATCATATATCTGTTCTATTCTTTGTACATGCACATGACATAAACACATATAAGATGAAACAGCATGTTAGATGCCTTGGGTAGTAAAGTGGAGATTTCTGCTTTCTTTGGAGACCCAGTTGTGTCATGTGATGTTCTTTTGGAAGCTGTGTTGTGAGAGGGCATGGGATGTTTTGCTGGAGTAGACCCTTGAGAGGGCACATGATGTTTGGGAAGAGTATAAATGGAACCCCACAAACAGTGAGAGGTTACTTGTGCTTTGCTTCTTTGCCAGCTGTGCAAAGCTTCACTGGTCTTGCTTCTTTGCTGGTCTTTGCTGGTCTTCATGACTTAAATAGAACCGTGCCAAAGAAATTCTTGTGGTATTCTGGCTGATTCTTGCCATTTCTATTGACTCATGTGGATTCAGTGGACCCTTGCCTTTTGTGCTGGATTGAGCCACTGCTATTGATTCATGTTTAGTGTTTGCTATTGGACTGGTCTGCTGGTATCCTGATGACAAAGAGTGGAATTGCCCCAAACAACTACTTTTAAACAGTTCCAAGAACCCTTTTTTTCCTATTAATCTTCTTTCTCCCCAACCTCTAGTTGGTGAGTTAGAAGAGAGATTGAAGCATTCAAGAACCCCAAATAAAGTAGATCTACAAAAACCTAAGCCTACAGGGTAGTGTTCTAGGTAGAATTTCTATTGCTGTATTGAAACACCAGGACCAAAATCAAGTTGGAGAGGAAAGGGTTTATTTGACTTACACTTCCATATCACTGTTCAGCATCAGAAGAAAGGAGAGGAACTCAAACAGGGCTAGAACCTGGAGGCAAGAGGTGATGCAGAGTCCTTGGAAGGTGCTGCTTATGGGCTTGCTCCCTATGGCATGCTTAGCTTGTTTGCTTATTGAAGTCAGGAACACCAGCCCAGTAGTGGCTCTATTCACAATTGACTGAGTCCTTATACAGCTATCATTAATTAAGAAAATTCCCTACAGGAATTTTTTCTACAGCCCTATCTTATGGAGGCATTTTCTTAATTGAGGTTCTCTCCTCTCTGATGACTCCAGCTAGTGTCAAGGTGATATAAAATTAGACAGGACAGGTAGTATCCTCTTCTGTTCCTCCTTTCTTTCTTTTCTTCCTTGACTCTAAATCAAACTTGGGGTCTCAGCATGCTATCCTGCATTCACTCTTTTTCAACCACATAACCCTAGCCTTAGAATTTTAGTATCTTTTTAGATTTTCTTACCATAATCTTAATATAATATTTTTTTGCACACTTAGTGTATTGTCTTGCATTCTCTACCTCTAATTCCAAATTTTGAAGTCCACTGATCTAGATTCTGAGAATTCAAATATTTGAGATGCTTTTATAAAGTGCATTTTAAGGACTCTTTCCTAATACCCTGATTATGAAATGTTTATGTTTTTTGATGACAAAGAAAAATGAGATAGTGGCATAGACTGATGATGTAGGAAGCAATCTCATGAAACAGAAAAAAGAAGAGAGATGTTGTGTGAGAAGGCCATGATGAGGAGAATGGAAAAGAGAGATGGAGAGTTAGAAAAACTGAGGCCAGAGTGAGGGAAGTCTGGAGGGGGATAGGAAGAAAATAGGGACGAGTCAGAAAAGAGAACAAAGACAGAAGTGGACGTAAATAACTGGCAAGGGACAAAGAAGGTAGAGTCTAAGATGAAACGAAATGTCACAGATTGATGTACAGATGCTCAGCTATGGTTTGATATCCATTGTCTCTGGCATATGGATTAGTAGAGACAGTGAAACAAAAACTGAGCAGTCTCTAAAGATCAATGACTTATGCCTACAACTCTTCAGATGAGTAGGGTGACCCTTGTCCTTCTCATCAGAGTTGGAGATGTATTCAAATACTACAAGGATGAAGTTGTGCTGAAGAAAGAGTGAATTTCAAAGCTAAAACTACAGACAGAATGATTCCTAAGCAAGGCAGGAGAGACTGTATATAGTTCTGGTAAATAGCAATCCCTCTGACTATCTTTAAATCACTAAACTTCAGTGTTAAGAGCCCCTGGTAGCAGCAGGAAAGAAACAATGGCTGGGGATGGGCAGTTGCAGACATAATTCAGTGATAGAAGGCACTTGCCATGCATATGTGGAGCCTTGGATTTGAACTCTAGTACCCCCAAACAAACAAAAAAACAGACAAAACCACCAGTGACTGTGACTTAAGACTGAGGCAGCTTCTTAAAGCCATCCAAAAGTCAAGACACTGTCAAGCATTGTTCTTCATTTCTAAATGAAATACTAGAAAGCACTATGGACACTCTTGGGCAAACACGACTTCAGAGCACAGTAACAGGTGTCTAAGTTAGATCATGGGAGGTGGTAGGTCCTTAGAGATCCATTCCACAATTCCTTGTTCTCAGTTTACTTAGAAGTATAGCGAATCCCTCAGAGGAGAAAAAAATTGGCTTATACTACTTATGACTCTAGAGAGCCAAAGCAGTCCTCTTGTCTCTACAACTATGTATTTACCTACCCCTCCAGCTACATGGCTTCTTTTTAGTAGGAGCCTCCCTCCCAGTAAGAAAAATATACTCAATGTTTGTTCCAATATGATCAAAGAAATGATTAAGATCATCAGTGAACATCTGCTTGGCTATGAATGTACCTTGAGTCAGAGCACAGACACTAACTTTTAAGATTATCATCAATTACCCCGAACTTAAATAACCATATGAACTACTGAAGGACTTGCCCTACCTCCCTTCCCTACTGCCACCAAGTAGATACTTCCCTGCTCAGACTTGACTTCCCCTATCCCCCAACAAAAGGAAGAAACAAGTAAACTGGAAGCCCATCACATGTGTACAAGATTAAGAGGCTTTAAGGGAAAAGTTAGTGGGAAGGAGACTCAATGTCAAAAATTATGATTTGAGAATGCTCTTTTCTTGGTGAAAGAGCAGATTGCTGGTAGTTAAAGGAAAATCTTGTGACAAAAATCTCTTGTAAGTACAAAATAAGTGACAGGATAAAGAAAAGCCAAAGTAAAATAAAAACCTCAGAGTAGTTAGGGAAAGCAAACAATAAGCACAAGAATGTGAAACCTTGACAACCAGTGAGATCCAATAAACATGAGGAAATGCCTGCCCCAGATCCTTATTTTTGATGTTGCTGTGTGCATTCTGGGTAGGAGATAGTGTGGCTTCATAGAGATCTCACAGCTAACCCAGGACATGTTAAACCAGACTGGAACTAAACACAGTCAGTTGTTCAGTCCTTTATGAAACAGATTATCATGAAAACCCAGGAATGGCTGCTAATTTGCAAGTGTAAGGAACTGTTTGATGTGTCATTTACAGAGAATGCTTGGATTTCCCTAGGTAAGGGTCATTTGTTCATTTTATCCTTTGGGAAGTCATATCCTACCCAGCTTGAGGGTTTATGAAGTGAGAGTTTCTCAAATGACACAAGTTCTTGTTATCAATCTGCATCCTTCTGCTGCTGCTTCTCCTGTAACAAAATATGGTTACCATGGCGTTTGGAACCCAGATGTACTGCCCACCCACTAGTTGGCCAACTTATTCTCCTGGGAATAGCTGATATTCCTTGTATCCATTGACTTCTGCTATGGCTAGCAAGATATATCTCCATTTTCTTGTGAACTAACCAATTGCTGTGTACCTCTCTCCTTCCTCCCTCTGCACCCTGCACACCCCTGCCTTTAACCTACTACATTCCCTGTTGTTCCATCACCCTGTTAAGTTTCGTGTTAGTGATCCTTTAGATACTGTGGATAGTGAGGGCTTTACCATGTTGTATATGAGCATCAGGAGTCTGTGAAAACAAAACTCTGAAGTATCATCATCATCATCATCAACAACAACAACAGCCATCCTACTCCTATCCCTAATTTCAGGCAAATACATACTAATAAGCAACAATAGGCAATAATGCAGAAGCAGTTTCCAAATCCTGTAAAGATAAAAAGAAAGGGTTGGATTTGGATTTGACAACCTAAAATGTTTTGGTTAATCAAATGGCAGGGAAACAAAATAAAAATTAAACCAAGAGGGTAACTAAAAAAAAAAAAAAAAAGATTCTTCTGGATAACAAAAACTTACTCCCAAGAAAGAAATGTGAATGTCAAATATTAAATGTAAATTTAAATATCCAGTTTTGTTTTAAAGGCAACATGTTTTATTTAACACAAGGCAATATACGCCATCATTTAAAAATGGTCATTTTTATGGTAGGCTAAGATTTCGGTAACAGGATTTAGGTAAGTGATGTAGTATAGTTTCTAAGAAAAGAAACACAGCGATGCTTTAGAAAGTGCAGTTCTCCCACCTTTGGCTAAAGCTTTTAACGAGGCATGGCATAATTTGGAGACATCAGTTCACTCTAGTTGCAGCCAAAAAGGGATAGATTCCTGTTTGTAGGCATGTGAGGTGTTGTGGAAATGTCCCAGTCAGTTCAAGAGGCCTTTGGCAAAGGAAAAGTACACACTGCCCACCAAGTTATGTAGCTGATGCCTCCTCAGGGCAGGAGGCGCCTGCCAGGGGCTGCAGCATTGCTCAGGAGTTGATCCAATCTTCTGCTCCCTTCCCAGCTGGAGAGGAACAGCTTGAAATCCAAATGGGGCTGTCTGCTCAGCTAAGGAAAACAGTCTCAAATCTTTCTGACATCTGCACAAAAGCGGACCAAGAGTTGTCCTGCATGGTTAATGGTGCCGAGGCCACATTAAACAATCCTGGTTGGCCCTGGGAGCTTAAGAGGGCTGGGAGGGTGACAAAACAGGATGCAGTGGTTTTCATGCATTAAGCACTTATGTTCACAGCTTGTCTCAAGAGCATGGGCCTTACCTGTTTGCAAAATTTTAACATCCTTACTGTTGACTCATAAAATTCAGGTTGGTGCAATCAGTAAGACTGATAGTCTCGGAAATCCCAGAGATCACAAAGAAACATTAAGAACACATTTAACTGTGTAGTCTGTGTCTTCTAAATGCTGCAAAGCAACTCTGCACAGTGATAGTTTGTTTGACTCTATCCCTGCTCCATCCAGCCACTCATGTTTGCAAGGGAGAGGCCAGACTTGAACTCCAGATGTTTGGAACCTTAATTAGGACTCCTCACAGAATCTTGAAAGAAAAAATCCAACTCCAGCCAAGGTTAAACAGTGGGGTAGCCCCAGACATGTTGTGCCTGGTGCAGGATGGGCCCCATTTCAGATCAGTCACTATTAAATAATCCCAGTGCAACAAGTGGTCTTAGGGCTCCCGAGTTCCCTAATTGTTGATGTCCACTCATCATTTTCTGTCCACCACAATCCATCAGGATTTTGTTAAACTTCACATCATATCTGCTTCCATAAAGGGCAATTTTTTAAAACATTTCTTCGCAGGAGTAAGAATCATCACCTCAAAAAATCAGTTAGAGGATACATGCAGGAAATTCACAGAAGACTGGCAAACTTTCAGTAAATATGTGGACATGTGCTGAGATTCACAGATTGTCAGTGAATGGGGATAAATATCACTCATATTAGCAAAACTGTCAAGTACCTACCAAAACTGGCAACATGCACGCTCAGACACAAAGTGAATGGGGAAAAATTTGAAGGTACTTGGTGGGGGTAATTTCCCCAGCAGTTTTGAAAGTTAAAATGTATACGTAATAATTCTTATTTTTAGTACTCATGTAGCTATCAGCATAAAGAAATAAGTTTAAGTATTGCCAAGAAAGCATGGCCTTTATGTAGTGACAAAAATACACAACAAAGTAAAGTCACTAGCAAAAGGGACATTCATTCAACTAGAGATAGAAGAAAAGTCCTTATGGATATAATACACACACACACACATACACACACACCCCAAACAAACAAACAAACAAACAAAAATCAAAAATAAACCAAACAACCAAACCAAAAACAAAACTGAACATACATACACACACACACACACCAAACAAACAAACAAACAAAAAACCAAAAAAACCCCAATCAACTAAACCAAACAACCAAAGCAAATACAAAACTACAAAACTGAAAACACATACACACACACACACACACACACACACACACACACCCCAACACTTTATAATTCTATTCTATTTGGGAAATAGATTTTAAGAAGTGGAGAGTGACATGAATAGACATGTATACAATATTAATTATATACAGAAGAATGTCACAAAAACAGTAGTGGTTCTAAGAAACCATCAAGTGAGTCTTTGCTTTATCTCTACTTCTAGCACATTGATTAAAAGCCAATTGGGGCCAGTGAGATGGTTCAGTGGCTACAGGTGCTTTCTGCCAAGACTGACATCCAGAGTTCCATCCCTACGACCCAAATGAAATAAAGAGAGAACTCACTGCCCGTTGTTATTCTCTGACCTCCACATGAATAAAGTGCCCTCCAACAAAATAAATCAATGCAATAAAAATCTTTTTAAAAGAACGCATTGGCCTTGGTAGCTACAATGAACACAGATTCACTCGAAGGCAGGAAGAGTCTTCGAGTGAGTGAAGTGAACAGGTAAGACATCAAAAGGGATCTGCCATCAATTTGCTGTGTGACCCCCAGGAAGTCATTGTCCCTCTAATTCTGTTTCCCCTGTACAATCAGTGGAAAAGATGAAGATAAAATGCATTCCTTTTCTGATAGCTCATGATTCACTAAGTTCATGTCCTTAATGTATAATGGGCACGATCCTTTCAGATGAAGAGATGGTTTTTTATTCTTTCCTTCAGATTCTGGCAGAGTTTGACATTTCACTTTACTGCAAATGGAAGATAATGGAAAAGAAGGTGGAATGGTCACCATGTTCTCTTTTTGACTATGTTTTTGAAGGTTTGGTTGACCTCTCTATGCTACCACCTTCCTTTGACAGTATAAGTTCTTTGTCTTAGTTGAATATGATGAGAATGCAAACGTAACATAATCCTAGAAGTTAGATGATTTTAATTTTACACAGCAGCCTTAAGTTCTGAGAAATACCTATAATTTTAGTTGAATAAATGTCCTTGAATACATTTTCTATGTTATATACTAAAGACACAGGGCTATTTGGTAGAAATCACAATGTGGCTAAGTGTATATAGGGACTGAGGGAAAATGCTATGTTTATTGCAATTCACATGGCAGTTTCTGTAGATTTGTAAAATGTATTTTAAAGCATACTTTTTATTTTAATAAAGTATCTGAAAACCATTTTTATAGTTGTCTGTATTTCTGGACTTTACAACTTCCCTATATTCTCCATTCTATCCCCAGTAAGCCAGTGATTTGGGACAAGTTGCATCTCAGACTGTAGATAAAAACTGGATCACCTGTTCCCTAGAGTGGCAGGGAGAAACTAAGTGGATAAAAATGACCTATGAAATTCTCCACATATCTACAAACATTATCATAATCTGGTTCTGCACAAGCTAACTAGCTTTTGGAGACATTCCAATGACACTGCGGGGAAGTCCTGGCATTAAGTCAGTGATGGAAACCTCTTCATAATCCCTCAGAGGTTTGACCACTCTCTTCTTGCTTATTAGCAGTGGGCAAAGTGCTTTCCAGCTTGTTCTCAGCACTTTGCTTTTTCTATGAGGTCAAAAGAGCAAATTCTACACTATTTAATTTTAAAGGAAACAGATAAAACAAATAACATCCCCTGTGACTATTTGTCTTTCAACAATGCAATAAGCAACTTACTCTTGCTCCTTTCTCAGGAAAGCATGTACAGCCTCCACTGCAATCTTGGCCCCCACATGGCTTTCCATAGGACATCTTCTGTCCCTGTTAAATAAAAAAGGGAAAATGTTAGTAGAGCATGTGAACCAGGGGAAATCATTACCCCGGGGAACTTAACCTTTAGTCACATTCTTTTTAACCAAGTAATGGACTCATTTCATACAATGATGTCATTATTTGAAAGAAAGACTAAAGGATACATGCTAGTATCCTTTTAGGTAAAGTCTATACTTCATCAAATACCCAGTTTGGTAGCTGGTTGAGAAATGGTGATCTAGACATTACTTCATTAATAGAAATTCCAGTTGCAGAATACAAGAGAATGTGTGTTACATATGGGACTGGTGTGGAAGAAGGTGTCCAGAGATTTATGGATTTGTACTTATTTTTTTAAAGATATATAAACAGACATTCTTTCAAGTAAAACATTTGAAATTGTGCTCTTTTAAGTATAAAATGAAAGAAAAAAATGACAATCGAGCATTATATTCCAACCATATACATGGTTAGCCAAGGCTATATAGCAAATTGATCTCTCAAGGGATAATATTCTCACAGAGGAGAAAACTTCATGAAAGACATTCAACATCTCTTTATATATATAAAAAAATCTGTGATCCTGTGAACTTATATGTTTAACAAACTGGAGTTTATAATATGCTACTCAAACTCTCTAAGACTTCGTTCTGTTGTGTAGGTCCAGAATGATTTCAATTTCTTTTTTAAAAAACAAAGCAGTAGTTGTTGCTGTTTACCTAGGAGAACATGCTAGAAATTTAGAAGAAGATGAAAGTAGTGACCCTTGAATTCTGTTCCCATCTTTTCAGGATCTATTTTCAGCACACCATTCAAACTTATAGTAATCCTCCTGTATGTCATGAGTTTGCTTCAGAGTGCTCTGCTGGCATCGCATGCATGCTATTTTGGGAACTCTTTAACGTCATTCCCCTCTCTACACTGCTTGATGACATTGTCAATGAGATAACAATGATGACTAATTGACGTTCAAGGATCCTTCAAATGGCCTGATATGTGATGGTCCTTTGAAAACTCATCTCTGTCTCTTCCTAGCTCATTCAGCTTCAATCACATGGGCAGACACTCATTCTATTTTTTTTTAAAACTAAGCATGTGGTCTAGCACAAGTTCCAAGGGACTATATTAGTTGTTACAGAATGGGATGCTATAAAACAGTTTTCCCTGGTATTTTGGCTCCTTTGTTAAGTCAGTTCAGAACCTTCATTCATATTCTTGAACTTTCCTGCCAAAAGAATCACAGCTTCTGTGACATTATCTGGGGACATGTGACTAAGAATATGTGTTATCATAAAAGTTTTTGCAACAGCACAGTGTTTCTGAACAGGAAACCATGAAAAAAACTATCTCGAAGTCAAACATTTAATGAAATGAGTCTCAGGTGTTTCTGACCACACTCACCTGTGCTATATCGGTGGCTTCACTGCAGCCTTGGTTCTGAACACATAGCACAGACATTTTGCTCTGTGCATGTTACCACACTACACAGTGTTAACGAGCACTGCTTGAGACACCTCTGCACACACTTAAGCCTTATATGCTATGAACTTCAGTGCTTTCGCAGGACATGGAAAGGTTCCTGATTTTATACACATGTAATGACTTAATTGCAGAAAACAAAGACTTTCAGTGGTTCCCTGCCATCTTTCTTCATCATGCATTAGATTAGTGTCTTTGGATTTTATCATGTTAGAAAGTTTGATTTTTAAAATTTCTTGTTTAAGTTGCTTACATAAGGTTTATAAATAATCACTGCATGAATTTTGACTTGGTGTGAAGGCACAATCTCCAGATATTTCTGAATTTTCCCTAAATATGTGCCTGCCATTTATTTGAACTACACATTTACACAGTGCAGTGTTCTCAGCATTGGCATTTATAAAAACAAAACATTTATCAACTCAGAAAAATACTGAAGATGTATGTCCTGCATTATCAAATATTCAGCCAAGACTTAATTCTTTGTACAAAAACAAATTAGTATGTCTGTCTCGTTACGTATGCAAATTTGCTTTCATTTTAAAAATAATTGTGTCAAAGAATTATTTCAAAATAAAAATTTTAATGAATTGATTTGCCACAGGAACAGTGTCACTTCTTGGATTGTTCTTTTCCAGATATATTTTTTCTTTATTTCTTGCTTCTTTGTATAAGCCAGGTCTCAGTTTGGTGGTTGTTAGGTCTTTCCAGAGAACTCACCTTGAGGTGGTTCCTAGTTACATTCTTTGTTACCTTTTCAGCATCAGATATCATCTTTGCCCACTAGAACCCAAACTCTAGTTCATTAAGGATATTATATGCCTTGGACAACATGATAACAACAATGCCTAAAGCAGTAGATGACCATCAAGCAATGATTGATGACTACAGGAATGGAACCATGACATGAATCAAGACTAACCTCGAAGACTTGACTTTAACATTTAGGCCTCAGTGTTCTCTAAGTTTGCTCTCTACCAGAGCCTCAATCAAGGACTTCAAATGGAGGAAGACTGCCATTCTGACCTTATGTACCTTGGAAAAAAGCTAAACATTAATTCTAATATCTGCATCATGAACTTCAAGTCTAGGGTGGATTTAGTGTCATTCAACTTTTTCTTTAATTTAATAATGGACATTTCCCCCAATGAAAAAACATATTCATGAGCTGGCCTCACAATAATTCTTCCCTCTCTCTGTGTAATGTGTGCTTTTTCCTAATTCTCAGAGAACACTGTGAATTCTTTCAGACAGTCTCTTATCTCTTAAGACATTCCCACAACACTTTATCACCACAACACTTCCATAATAAGGTCGTGATGGCAGAGCTATGACAAAATATTGCTATTTTAGATTCCAAACACTTTCCCAATATGAGATAGTTTATCTCTCTTCTATGCTGTTGACATGCTAAGTGGCACTGTACACTTTCCAGTTTGCCCTCCGTTTTACTGTATACACACAGGCACATTTTTCATGAAAGTAAGATCAAGAGATACTGTGAGAGGAGGCACCTTGAACTAGTGGAGACCAGGAAGAGAATAAAAATAAAACCAAGAGAGAAACTCGGTTATAGTGTAAGTTTTTTTTTAATTAATTTTCTTTGTAATCCTGAAAAGAAAGCGGTAGGTTTGATATACTGATTGTAAATTTCAACTTTGTCATAATGTTTCATATTTTTCACATTTTATTTATTTTGTATTTGCTTGCCCATACATCCCTGCATTCTAAATCACTCTCCATGGGATGCTTGTAATTAGGAGGAAAAGAAAAAAATATATGCTATTAAGTGTGGGAAAATCTATATCCTTCAACTAAGAGTACTCAACAGGTTTATTTCCATAAGGCATCAGTTTGGTTTCCTGTTAAAAACCATTATATTAAACCAGGGGTGGGGATAAACAAAAATGAAAAATAAAATATCTCTAATAATCTAAGAACTTCTATGTTTCTTCTATAGAAGTCATGGAGCTTTAAAAGATAGTAGGATAAACTGCCAGTAACAGAGGCTGAACAAAAATATAAGAGCAAAAACTAAGGTGTCCTTGGAATACTCCAGAACAAGCTGTCAGACAGAGAGATATCATTGTTCTCTGTCATTGAGGAAAATAATCAGAGAAGTCCCATTAGCCATGAGGCAATTTTCTGTAATGCTAGCCCTGGCAGTATCAACAGGAGTCTTTCATTTTAGTGAGGTGTGGAGAGTAAAGGCCCTAAGGAAGCATATGAGCTATCCTGACTTGTATGAGGCCACTCAAATCTTGGTTTTTCTCATCAGTCATTTCTACCTTTGAGTACTCTCACCTTCCTCTGAAAATACAACCCTCAGTTATACCTACAGAAAATGAAAACCACGAAGAACTTGAGAAATAGTTCAAAACTGTATGAGACTAACATATCATTTGTATTATAAGCATTTATTACATTCCTTTGTAATCCCCCTCCCCAAAATGATTGGAATAAAATAAAATAAGGATTCAATCAGTCTGATCCAGTGGTTCAGGACAATAATGTGAACTACTTGGGTGGCTGAAGATGAAAGATTACAAGGTCAATGTGGGACTTCGTAAGGGTATTCTGGTTCATGGTTGGGCATGGGCCTAGAACCCCAAGTCTCTACATGAGGACCGTCAGGTGTTTGGCTGCACCCCCAGAATCCAGAGTCCTGACGCGCAGTCTCGTCTCCATGGACATACATTGTTCAGTCACAAAGGCCATTACAGCCCCTCTCAAAGTGTACAGATAGAGGGTGTGACTATAGGCCTCAGGCCCTAGGGATTTACATACTAATGAAGGCCAGAGGGCAGAGCAAATTAAGCATTTCTCCCCAGATCTTCCCCCTTTCTCCCTCCCTATTTAACTCGGGACTGCCCTGAGTTTTACGGGGTACTTCTAGATCCGTCCACCATCTGCCATGACAACAAACCCTTTTGGAATCAAGAACTGCCTCGTGTCATTGGGGCCTGCTGCCGCCAAAGCCTCCAGCCGCTGGAACCTTAGACGTCCTCCTATATGTGGGAGCAGCTGCGGGTGGAACGCCTCCGGGACACCCCCACCTCCGCTGTGGCCCTGTTTTTCCCACAGGTCAAGGATAGCCTGGGCAACTTAGTGAGATCTTTTCTTAAATTAAAAAGTGAAAAAATGGCTAGAGATATAGCTTAATGGTAGAGGGTTTGTCTTGCATACTCAAGGCTCTAGGTTTAATGCATAGTGCAAAAGTAAAGACAGTATCGATAATCTGAAAACCATATATTATGATTTAATCATATTGTGAAGAAAAATGTCATTTTAAATGAAACAATAGATATTTGGATATTTAAATAGCCATAATGCAAAGTATAATGCAATAGGCAGAGGCTAGCAGCTGTATATACAATTATCATGAACATGCCACCCTGCTGAACTGGCGATGTTAGGGCTATGTTATCTTAAATATGAGGATTGTCGTTGTGATAGGTCCGCTGAGTCTCTGAAGCAATAAATAACTCATGATAAAACTCTGGAAAAGATATAATCTTGTCCTCTTTGTAAGTTGGTGGCTTTAATAAGGAACACCCATACCATGGAAAAATCATTTCAATGTGGAAACTATGTTCTGGACTCAGATAATTATAACCAGTTTTCACTTGCATGAATGAATATAGGACAGAATACAGTATAATTGTAGGATGTATCTAACCTTCAAGACCCAAAACTATTTAGTGCCACTTTTGTTAGTGTTAAGACAACCAAATATGGTTGACAATTTCCAAAATATCTTCTAAGAGCATAATTCTTGTGTAAGAGGTTTTAGTGCAATTCTTTTGGCCTGGAACATAATAGTAAGGATCGTACCTTTACACTTAGGATCTTAATGTCATTTCCATCCCATCACTCCATATGTCAAGGCCTCATTCAAGTTTCATATCTTCTCTAGCCACTCCAGCATCAGGGAAATGTATATAGCACTTAATGTTCCAGTCATTGAGTAAGCATCACATATTGCTATGGGACCAACTTTACAATGGTTCCTAGGTTGAGGCCCAACATCTTTTGTTTCCTTTGCCAGATGGTAATGTTTGTAAAGAAAAATCCAAGGTGTTTTCTTCCTGTATATTCTCACAAATGTTAAAGAGGAAAATCTATGCTCTAGCTACTACTTGATGTACTATTAGCTTAGTTAAAATACACAAATTATATGGTCAGGCAAGTTCCCAGAATCCCAGAACCCCAAAGGCCACATGAGCATCCAAAACCCCAGAGGTCATGCAGGCCACCAAAACCCTAGTAGAGACATGCTACTAGACCTGAAAACTTACTGGCTACAAGAACTAGAGGCTACTCAGGCCAAAAGACCAGAGAGGAAACAGAAAGCAATGAAAAAATCCAAAACACATCCATCAAACAAAGATAAATTCTAAAGTTGACACCTAAACCTATAATAACCCCAAACACAGATGACTAGAAGACAGAGTAAGAATGCAACAACACCCAGAGCAATACGGCACAACCAAGCCCAGCTATCATGCTATAGCAAGCCATGGATATTTCAACACAACTTAAGTATAAGAAAATGATCTTATATCCAATATTATGAAGACAATAGAGGCCCTTAAAGAGGAAATAAGCAAATACCTTAAAGAAATCCATGAAAACACAAACAAGCAGGTGAAGGAAATGAATAAAACTATTGAAGACATGAAGATGGAAATAGAAGCACTAAAGAACACACAAACTGAGAGGGAATCCTGGAGATGGAGAACCTAGGTAAGAGGACACGAACTACAGACATGAGCATTACCAGCAGAATATAAGAGATGGAAGAGAATCTCACTTGTAAAAGATAAAATAGAAGACATTGGTATAGCAGTCGATGAAAATGTTAACTAAAATTTTCTTGACAAAAAACAACAAGGAAGTCTGTAATACTATGAAAAGGCCAAACATAAGAATAGTAGTAATAAAAGAATAATAGGAATAGAATGAGTTCTTAGCTCAAAGGCCCAGAAAATATTTTCAACAAAGTCATAACAGAAAAAATTTCCTTACTTAAAGAAGGAGATGCCTACACGAAGTATAAGAAGCTTGCAGAACATCAAATAGAGTGGGCCAGAAGTGAAAGTCCACTCCACCACATAATAAGCAAAATACTAAATTTACAGAACAAAGAAAGAATATTAAAAGTTGCAAGGGGAAAAGGCCAAGTAGCATATAAAGGTAGACCTTTTAGAATTACACCCAATTTCTCAATAGAGATGCTAAAAGCCGGAAAGGCCTGGACAGATGTCTTGTAGACTAAGCACAAATGCCAGCCCAGACTACTATACCCTGCAAAACTCTCTATCACAATAGATGAAGAAAATAAGGTGTTCCATAACAAAGTCAAATTTAAACAGTATCTGTCCACTAATACTGCCCTACAGAAGGTACTAGAAGATTAAATACACCCAAGAAAATATGGAAAATAATTTCACAACAGCAAATCCAAAAGAAGAAACACACACACACCAATGACATCAAAATAACAGGAAATAACAATCACTGGTCATTAACATCTCTCAATATCAATGGTCTCAACTCCCTAATAAAAAAACACCGGTGAACAGAATGGATGTGAAAACAGGATCTATCATTCTGCTGCATACAAGAAACATACCTCAGTCATAACGATAGATGTTACCTCAGAGTAAAGGGCTGGAAAAAACGTTTTCCAAACAAATGGACCCAAGAAAAAGTTGGAGTATCCATTCTAATATCTAGTAAAATAGATATTCAACCAAAATTAATCAAAGAAATGGGGAAAGATACTTCATACTCATCAAAGGAAAAATCTATCAAGGTGACTTCTCAATTCTGAATATCTATGCTCCAAATGCAAGGACACTCACATTTGTTTAGAAAAAAAAAATACACAAATGAAACTTCACATATTGATAGTGATAGACTTCAATACTACACTCTCACCAATGGACAGATCATCCAGAAAGAAACTAAAGAGAGAAATAATGGAACTAACACACCTCATGACTCAAATGAACCAAACAGATAGCTAAGGAACATTTTACCCAAACACAAAAGAATACACCCTCTTCTCAGTACCTGACAGAATGGTCTCCAAAACTGACACATTTTTGGTAACAAAGCAAGTCTCAATAGATACAAGGAAATTGAAATAATCCCTTGTATCCTACCAGACCAGCACAGATGATGCAGGATTTCAACAACAACAGAAAACCTACAGACTCTGTAGATTGAGTTGGATAAGATGGCCATTTTTACTATGTTAATCCTACACCTTCTGATATCCTCTCCAATGTTTTTCTTCAAAGACTTGTGGGGTTTTATCATACAGGTCTGTCACTTGCTTGGTTAGAGTTACACCAAGATATTTTATATTAGTTGTGGCTATTGTGAAGGGGTGAGGCTAGGTCTTCTTTTTTTCCAGTGCACAGTGTATAAAAGAAAAAAGATACTATAAGACAGTAAGATACTCTCATAATGTTCATTCTTTAATGATGAGCCAAGGGCCCAGGAATCCAGACATGCTTCTTTGAGTGCATTAGACATATTCCTGGAGCTACATTCATCAGCATTCTAGCATGAGCATGTGCAATGCACTAAGCTAAACAGTTCATGCTTTTTGGGTTTTTTATCTCATAGAACTGTGGGGCACACACTGTTACCATCATATTTCACAGAAGAGAAACGTGAGGTTTAGGGGAGTTAAACTGACACCTATTTAAGGTTACAAGGTTTCAATCTCAAGTTTGGTTCCAAATCTCAGAGCTTTCCCTCTATATCACATCTCCTTTGACGGCCTCCTACAGCGTCTCAGTATTGTACTAAAACTACAAGGAATCCAGTATGACTTTGAACACTTCTAAAGCAAAATCTGCTCAATGAAACAGAAACAAACACACATGTTAAAGCACACTGAGTTCTCTGTCTCAGGTTTGATGTGTATTTCCCTTTGAAGAAAAGCTCCCCATGATTTTTATGAATGAAAGGCTGAGAAGAGAAGGAAGCAAGCTGTGGGAGCTGGCTCCCCACCAGAGGGACTTGTCAGCCACATTTTATCTTAAAGAAGGAGCTGACACCAGACACTGCTGAGCAGTTCTGAAAGACACTTCTTTCTAGCATCTGCTCAAATATATTCACATTACATCATACACAAACATCACGGACAGGGTCAGGGAGTAGTAGAGAAATGAGCGTTCTGCACAGCCCAGAGTAGAAGTTCTATGTATCCAGCGTGAAGAAGGACCTGGAGAGACGGAGTATTGCTTGGACAGAACTTAAATTTGCCCAGCAAATGCTTAACACACAATCTTAAACGTTGCCCAGAATATTCTTTAAATAGATGATGCTTTTCGCTGAGAACCTATGAAATACAATATTTTCCTAAGCCCAATTACTGGGTGCAACTGAGGGATATTCAAGTTGTTAGGGTTGGAAGATACTGGAAGAGGCAGAAATTTCACAGTTTGCAGACACAGTAGATAGATATAGTAAACAAAAATATGGAATGCCAAGAACATTTTAGTAACATGTATATCCCTAAATGGTCAATGTAATATCAGGGATGTACTTACATTAAAAATCTTCTCATTATTTATTTATAATTCAAATGTAACTAACTTCCCATATTTTACCTGGAAACCTTACCGGTAGTATCATGGCATTTGTGTGTCAAGTTCAGTTGTGGTATGTGTCAAAAGTAACATTCAGTTAGAAAGTTAAAGGATAAAGTCTGCAACACTCATTTGGTAAAATTTAGAGAGGGCTCAACTTTCTTTCTGTAATGGAGTGACTTTTTAATTACTTATGTTCTTATGTAGCAGTTCTCAACCTGTGAGTTGGGACCCTTTCACAGGGGTGGCCTAAGACCATCTGCATATCAGATATTTACATTCTGATTCATAACAGTAGCAAAATTACAGTTATGACGAAGCAATGAAAATAATTATGGTTGGGTATTTTGGCAACATGAGGAACTACATTAAAGGGTCTCAGTATTAGGGAGGTTGAGAACCAATGGATTAATGTATTATGATTACTAGGAAGAAAAAGTAAAGTTATGACTATTGTAATAGTGGCCACTCCTTCTGAAGATGGGGGATGGAGTCAATTGGCAGTATAAGGATACTTTCTAGAATGCAAGAATGTATTCTATGTCTTATTTAGACTAATGTTTATTTATTACACATCTCTGACTAAATTTGTATAAATTTATTTGCTCTACATTAATAATATGTGTTTTATTATTTGTAGACTATACAATAAATCAGTAAGTATAGGCCCTGCCATCATGGAATTTGTATCCTTTGATGGAATAAACATATAAATGCTTAAAGTATAAGAACTGTTCAAAGAGTAATGGGAAGAAAATTAAGATGCTATGAATGTTTAAAAAATTTAAACAAGAGGACATCAGCATTATTCTGTCATTAGAAAACTATTTGTTGGTAAGGTAGGGAAATGGCTCAGTCAGTAACTCGTTTGCTGTACAAGCATGAGGACCTAAATTGGAATCCCTAGCACCAGCACGCGAAGCCATGCGGGGCAGCACACGCCTGGAATCCTAAGGACGGTGGAGAGACAAGCAGACACTCAGATTCGCTTCAAAAATGTGGCAGAGCACAATTGTTGAAGGCACCATCTGGCTTCCATGTGCATGAACCCTGACATGCACACGCACACACACACACACACACACATGTGCTCGCACACTATTGATCATACATACAAGAGCTTACATTTGACATTGGACAAGTTAAAAAAATACCCTTTTAAGGATATGGGAACATCCAACTGGAGCATCTGAACTCAGTTGTGAGATAGGAGAAGTTTTATCTTAGAGGGTGTGATATGAAGAGTGAGGATGTGCCAGCTGAGGCAAGGCAAAAATCATTCCAGGAAAGAGAATATTGCATAGCTCTTGGGTGACAGACAACACAGCATGCAGTAAAGCCAGAGGTTAGAGTAACTGAAATAGGAAAGACAAGAGAAGGATGACAAGAGGCTACATGGTATAGGAAGGTATAAAATATCTTAATGCTTGATTCATGAGAGGGAAGAACTCACTAGTTTTCATCAGGGCTGGAGAGAGAGCTCAGAAATTAAAAATACTGGCTGGTCTTCCAGAGAACCTGAGTTCAATTTCCAGCAACCACATGGCAGTTCAAGACTGTCTGTAATTCCAGTTCCAGGGGATCTGACATCCTCACACAGACATGCATGCAGGCAAAACATCAATGTGCACAAAATAAACACTCATCATTAAAGAATAAATGACATATTCCCCCCGAGGAACTGTAATCCTGATAAAGGAGCTAATTATATGAAAATAACGTGAGAAGTATCAATGTGATCATGTCATTTCTTCTCTCAAAAACATTTCCTCTCAAGTTTGAAGACTTCTAAATCAGGTTTGACTTACTATTGCAGGCCCATCTCTGATCTGCTATCTTCTGGTCATAAAGATCATGGGGATCTGATTGAGAAATGTTCCCATAGGCTTATGGATTTTGAATACTTAGTTCCAAGTTGGTGATGCTGTTTGGGAAGGGGTATCCTTGGTGGAGAAAGTTCATTACTGGGGATGGGATTTGAGAGAGTATATTCTTGCCCCACTTCTACTTTGTGATTGCTTTGCCTTTGCAATTAAAGATGTGATCTCTTAGCTTCCTGCTCCACCTGCCTGAACCATACCTCATACACCATTATGGATTTGTCCACTAAACTATAAGTAAAATAAACCATTCCTTCTATATATTACCTGGGCTATGTCGTTTTATCATTGCAAACAGAAAAGTAAGAAATAAAATGTCTATTGAGTAGGAATTAATTTTCCTAGAATACTTTTTATATCCCATCCACTGATTGGGAAATCTTAGTCAGGGCCTCCCCTTTTCAGTGTTTGGTAATAGTTTTGTTTATTTTTTTTCTGTATATAGTTGCCTGTAGTGCTTTTTTTTTTAAGTAAAATACACACCTTCATAGACATTTAAACATGAAAGAGGACAATTTATACAGCTTTCATATCATTCCTTGCTGAACTATCCTCTAACTAAAATTAATATAAAATTCAAGAAATTGGTTTTGCTACAAGCCATAGAATGCATACAGATTTTGAACGGATTATATGAATATATGATTTCAATATATATATTCAATATATAATGACTTCATTATATGCATAGTATCACATGTATACCAAGAATTGATCCATCATTACAGTTACCATGTTGTAGCTGTGTAACTGTATAGTGTGCTTTCATTTCATACCCCCATTGTCTGTTAGCATTTAATAACCTGTATTTTATTCTCCATATCCAATATTTTATAATCTTTATCATATTACTTAAGAATTACAGTGTCTTTGAAACTGACGTTTCTTAACCAATGCATTATTTAAATGTGTACATTTTAGGGAAGCTATGAAATTTTTATAAAATATTTAATACTAGAAATTATAGTGGTTTTCTTCATATGACATTACAAAAATATGAACTATTTATATATCATCTATCATACATTTATCTATCATGTATTTAACTCTCTCCCTACCTACCTACTGATTTACCTATTTGCCTATCTATTATATAAATACAGTCAAGTGAATGTATATAGAATTGTAACAAGTAAAATAGGGGTAGACTTTCTATAGTTTACTTGACCTGAGAAGGTAATAGTTTTATTATAATAATTTTACTAAGACATAACTCATCTATTACACTTCATACATGCTTAAATGTTATCTTACTTCTTTCCCAACAACTCTCAGTAATTAATTAAAACATCCATCACCTTCACTAATAGCCTACCCTTTTGACTACTTCAGAGAACTGTGTTGAGTATTTTCCAACTAAAATATACAAAATTATTTCAGGTGGTTGGACTGAGTTGTTTCCTCAGCTGTGCAATGTGTGGAATGGCTGTGCATGCTCTTCTACACTCTGCTAGCTTATCTTGCTACTGATAGTCTTTATTTACATGGTAAATTTCATTTGCTTTAGTGGCTTGGCACAGAGCATTACTGCTCATTTATTCTATGATGCCCTTAGGAAAACTTGTGGCAAGTTGAAAACAAAATCCTGTATTGTTTCTAGGTGGGAACTTGTGTTAGCACAGAAGACTTCATATCTGTCCACAAGTTGAAAAATATCCTACAGGAACAGGGAATACTGGAATTCTAGAACGGACTGCTTCCTCTGTTATTAAGTCTAAATGGCCAAGGACACCGCCATCGCTGTCTTTTGTATCAGAAGGAAGGAATCTAATGAATGTCTAGTTGAGACAAACAGGGTGCCCAAGTGTAGTAGCAGGAGACTGACTGGGAAACAAACTAGGTTATTTCTGTGAAGATTCTGAGCTCGTGATGAGATAATTTGTAAGTCCTGTAAGTGTTGAGAAAGCTAAACGAGTTTCAGCGTGCTCAGAAATGGGGAAAGATGACATTGAAAAGGGACTCTGATATAGAAAAATAGAATGGCTCATAGGAAATCCACCCTGACCCTTATAAAACTGTTAGTAGCAATATAAATTACTTCACTTATTACAGAAACCAGTATGGGACTTCCAGAAAAAGCATGATAGGACTACTACATGCTGGACTTGAGTGTATGTACCTAAAGCAAAGGAAGCTAGCATAAGTAAGTCACAATAGAGACACGTAATAATAATAATACGTACACGTAATAATAATACGGCATTATTCACAATAACAAGTCATGGGAGCAGTCTAAATGCTCTCAAAAAGCAAATGGATAAAGGAAATGTGGCATATATACAGAACAGAGAATTACCCAGCCAAACAAGCATAAAATTGTATCAGTTACAAGAAAATGAAACTTGAGATCATCATATGAGACAAAAGAAGGCAGACTAGGAGATAAAAGAAGAAATTTTCTTTCTCATATGTAGACTCTAGATTTCTTTTTAAGATATAATGGTCAAGGGGAAGATATTATGGTAAAGGTGAGGTGAATGTTACAAAAGTATACTCTGTATGTGATAAATTTGCATAATTGATAATACCACAATAATGATTATGATGGTGATGGAAACCAAATCAATATTTCATGAATTTGAGGGGATAACGGAAGTTAAAAAAGAATCACAGAAGGTCTTGAGACATGGCTCGGTGATTAAGAGCACTGGCTGCTCTTCCAATTCTAGGAATTGCATGCGGGTACAATTCCTAGCACCCACATGATGCTTCATGACCATCTATAAGGGGATCTGATGCCCTCTTCGGGCCTTCAGGTTTACATGCAGCGGAGTACTCATATAATAAATAAATCAGTAAATAAATAAGTAAATAAATAAAATAAACTTTTTTAATCATCACACAAATAAGATAGCTAAAACAATCCTGAAAATAAAAGAACTGCTGGAAGTATCACCATCCTCAATTTCAAGTTGTACTACAGAGCAATAGTAATAAAAACTGCATAGTATTGACATAAAAACAGACAGGTGTGTCAGTGGAATTGAATGGAATCCCCAGACATAAATACAAACACATATGGACACTTGCTTTTTCTTTTTTAAATAAAGAAGCCAAAAATACACACTGTGGAAAAGACAACATATTCAACAAATGGTGCTGGTCAAACTAGATGTCTGAATTTAGTAGAATGCAAATCGATTCATATCTATCACCTTGCACAAAACTCAAGACCAAGTGGATCAAAGACCTCGATATAAAGCCAGATAGACTAAATCTAAAAGAAAGTGGGGTATAGTCTTGAATGCACTTGTGTAGGAGACACAAGAATGCTTGCTCAATTATGTTCATTGGAGCATTATTTATAAGAAAGAAACTGGAAACAACTTAAATGTTTCTCAACAGAAGAATGGATAAAGAAAAGGTGGTACATTTATACAACAAAGTATTAGTCAGTTGTTAAAAAAAATGACACCATGAAATTTGCAGGCAAATGGAACTAGAAAAAAAATCAACCTGAGAGAAATAACTTAAATTCAGAAAGATAAATATGATGTGTATTTACTTATAAGTGGATATTAGCTAATAAGTAAAGATAATCAAGCAACAATCCATAGATCCAGAGAGGTTAGGTCAAGAGGAGGAGTTTAAGGGGGACACATGGATATCCCTGGAAGGGGAAAATAGAATAGATTTTACAGGTGAACTAGGGGTATTTGGGGACCGGCATGAGGGAATCAGGTGTTGGGGGGAGATGCACTGGACCGAGAGAGTGTGGGAAGAGATGACTGGATTTGGGAGGCATTTGGGAGGTGGTGTAGAAACCTAGTGCAGTGGAAACTTCCTGAAATGTGTGAGGATGACCCTAGTGAAGACTCCTAGTAATGGGAGATATAGTTTCAACTAGCCATCTCTTGTTTCTAGGAGGGACTCATTCCACTGAGGTCTT
This sequence comes from Grammomys surdaster, assembly GCF_004785775.1. Classification (NCBI taxonomy): domain Eukaryota; kingdom Metazoa; phylum Chordata; class Mammalia; order Rodentia; family Muridae; genus Grammomys; species Grammomys surdaster. Next base: position 1,859,635 of record NW_021604621.1, read on the forward strand.
GACCATGGAGGGCTGATGAAAATCCCCAAACTACCCAGGCTGTTGCTAAGACAAAAAAGTTGAGCTGATGCCTACATGGACCCTTTACCCCTGTGTCCTAGTTTCTTTAGTAGAGGAAGGTACTCTGTAGGCTACCAAAAGAGAAATGTAAACAACCACCAGCCATGAAACCCTTGTCCTACAATCTATTCTCCCTGAAAAATATGTTAGAGCAATGGTGGCACAGAAGCTTTGGGAGTAGCCAACTAATTTCTGATTTGAATTAAAACCCACTTCACCAGAAGGAACCCATACCTGATACTGCTTATGTAACCAGGAACCAGAGACTAGATAGTCAAGAGTATCTAGTCATCATCAAAGAGGTTTCTTCTGGCAGCAGATGGGAACAGATACAAGTAGCCACAGCCAGGCATTATATAGACAAGCTGTGGAGAGAGAAAGGGGGGGGGGAGAGAGAGAGAGAGAGAGAGAGAGAGAGAGAGAGAGAGAGAGAGAGACAGAGAGAGACAGACAGAGAGAGAGAGACAGAGACAGAGAGAGACACACAGAGAGAGACACACAGAGAGAGACACACAGAGAGAGACAGAGAGAGACAGAGAAAGAGATAAGAAGGAGGAGGAGGAGGAGGAGGAGGGAGGGGAGGGGAGGGGAAAGGAGGGGTGGGCAGGAAGAGTAAGAGGGAGAGAGGGATGGAGGGAGGGACGGAGGGAGGGACAGAGGGAGACAGAAACACACAGAGAGACAGAGACACAGAGAAAAAGAGATATATTCTAAATGAGAGATAACCATAAAACCCCATCCTTGGAGCTAAGGAAAACCCCTGGAAGAGGAGGCAGAAAAACTGTTAGGACCAGAAGGACACCAGGAGAACAAGACTCTCTGAATTAACTAAAAGTGGCCCTTATGAACTCACAGAGATCTCTGTGTATATACTATCGCTATTAGCTTAGTATTTTATGAGACTCCTGACTGTAAAAACAAGTGGGTCTCTAACTCTTGTTCCTGTTCTTGGGACTATTTTCTCTTGTTGGGCTGCCATGTCCAACTTTAATGTGATAGCTTTTGTTACACCTTTTAAAAAATATTTTATCACGTTTGGTTGTTATCTGTTAGAAGCCCATTTTTTTTTCCTCTAATGAGAGACAGGACAGGAGTGAATTCAGAGGAGAGGGGATAGGGGAGAAACTTAGAGGAGTAGAGGGACAGGAAACTATAATCAGGATATGTTGTATGAGAAAAGAATCTTATTTTCAATAAAAGAGGAAAATCACACAATGTACAAAACCCAGGCCATAGCTGAACAAGACCTCAATCTTTATTTGCCAAGAACATGAAGTTATTTCTACTTCATTTTATGGCTGTAATTTTAAGACAAAAATTCTTTCAGAAGTGAAGTTTCATTTTGCTTGCATCATGAGCAAAGCCAACCAACTTGTCACGTATGCCTGGATTTCTAAAATTAGGAGAAATTGCCTAATTCCTTCTCATCTGCAGAAAATAGAAACTAGACAAGTGGTCTACTTTATTAGCGGGAACTGACTTTAAAAGTCTCTCTCTCTTCTCTCTGTCTCTCTCTCTGTCTTTCTCACACACACCTCACACACAAATCTTCACATGTCAAAAGTGAAGTTAGAACTTTAGGTCAAATATTTTGGAAATAGCCAACCCCACACAAGGAAGTGGTCCAGGATTTCTGTTTCCATTCTGTGTCATGACTTTAGAACTCATCTGCTTTTCTTTCTATTTCTAGGCAAAGTGACACAGAAATCTGATTTTAGAAGCCATGTTTGTGGTAAAGTCCTAGTTACATCTTTTGTTACTTTTCCACAAAGCACAAAATATCAAATCTCACTCAAGAAAAAAAGTAGATAATGTGGAAAGTTCTTTACCTATTAAGGAAATTGAATTGAGAGTTAAAAATATCCCCATAATGGAAACTTCTGGGCAATATGGCCTTGGTGTTTATTTCTATCAAGTTTCTAGGGAAAAAAAATTACCAGTCCTATAAAAATTCTGTCACAAACCTGCCTGAAGGATTGTTTCCCATCTTACTGATTCAAGCAGCACTACTGCATAGCAGTACTTTTTAGACCTAATTCATGTTTTATCCTAAATGCGGTGGCAAATGGTTTCAGGTTGGTGGGGAGAGTGAGTCTCTTTCAAGTCTTAAAAGATCATTTTTCGAATTCCTGTGTGGAGACTAGCTACTGTTTTGATTTGTCTCACTCAGTTTTCATTTTTGTTTCTTCTGAGCATTTGCATTCTGTAATTCTTGGACGGGCATGTGACATATATGTGGTTGTGCCTACATTATATATGTGTGTGTGTGTGCGCGTGCGTGCGTGCGTGCGTGTAAAAAGTTCACACAAATTTAGGCTTTAAATTCAATAACATATAAAAGTGACAAAATTTATGGACAAATGTAATTTATTGCACACATTGTAGGTTGGCTTTTTACAATTAAAAAAAAACATCAATGTTTTGATTAGAGAAAGAAAGACAGACAGACAGAAAGAACTACACATGACTAGCTAAAATCTATGTAGATGCAAAAGGTAAATTTGAAGAAAAAAGTTTATTGTATGGTTTTGGTTAAAAAAAAATAAAGCAAAGCAAGAAGTAGAAGGGATTATCTTCACCCTGGTAAAAACCATGTACTGAAATGAATCATAGCTCAACCATTCATGGAACATTTCAGATTCAAAATACAATACCAGTACCAGTATGAAGACTGACATATATTACAGCACAGAGAATCTAGAAACATATCTACATATACATTGGCAATTGGTTTTTATTGAGATACAAAGGTAATTCAGAAACGAAAAGAGTCAACAAATGCTGTTAGAACAGGTGGACATCCACATACAGAATAAACAAATAATGGCTTTTCACTTGCACCTCATGCTAGGAATGAAATCAATTCAAATTAGATTGTGAACATAAAAATATAACCACCAATCTTTAAAACTTTTAGTAGAAAAATTGGGAAAACTACCTTTGTTTTCTTATATTAGGCAATGATGTTCTATATAATACTTAAAGTGATATATGAAACAGTCTGAGACATTGGACAACATTCGTTTTTTTTTTTTTTAAAGTTGCTTGTGCAAGATCTGATCATTAATCCTTGTTAGCAACTTGACTAAGCTTAGAATCATCGTGGAAAGAGATCCCTGAGCACATCTACAAGGGTATTTCTAGAAAGGCTTAATTGAAGAGGGAAAAACATACCCAAAGTATGGATGCCACCATTCCATAGGCTATGCTGGTTAGCTTTTTTTCCACTTTATACAAATAAATTTAGATGGGAAGAGGAAACTTCATTTGAGGAATTCTATCAGCTGGCCTGTAGGCATGTCTATGGGGGCATTTTCTTCATACCTGAGCATGAACAGGTGGTTCTGGGTTGCATAAGAAAGCAAGCTGAGTAAGCCATGGTGAACAAGCCAGTAAGCAGCATCCTCCATGACCTCTGCATCAGCTCCTGTCTCCAGATTCCTGCCCTGCTTGAGTTCCTGTCCTGACTTTTTTCAGCGATAGAAAGCTAAAATAAACCCCTTTCTCCCAAAGTTGCCTTTGATAATGATATTTATCATAGCAACAGAGAAACAAACTAATATAGCTGGGTCTTGAAGTGAATGGAAAGGAGAAAGCAAGCTAAGAAACAGTTCTCACCTTTTTTTTTTCTTACCGTAGCCAGTGTGAGCAGCTAGCACATGTCTCTCTACTATATGGTATGATCTCCCTGTCATGGTAGAGTATACCCTTAAACTGTGAGCCAAAAGTAACCCTACCATTCTACCTTATGTTGCTTCCTTTCACAACAACAAGAAGAAACTAATAAGGAAGCATTGGAATGAAAAAACTCAGGAGACTACCAACCGTAAGTAGAGTACAGTCAACATCATGAATAAGGGTCAAAATTTTATTCAGCAAAAGAAATTGGAAAAGAAAGCATGTGCATTTTGAATTTCCACACATTGGGTTCTAAAATGCTAAAAAGATGTTTTTTTTTTAATTTTCCCAGGATTGAGGGAAGTGTAGAGTTTTGAGAGGTGGATCAACAAGAAATGTTGGGAGTGTGAAAGATAAGACTGCTTCCCTGACTGTGGTGACTCATTCACGCTTGTGTGCATGTGTCTGAACTTGTGGAATATAATTTATGAAAAGTATACTGTAACCCAATAGCACTGTACAAACACAACAAAGCATGTGAGTCATTCAAAGGGAGGCAAAAGCTAAGCTGGCCAGACAGTGACAATGAGAGCATTAGTAATGATATCTGTGGTAAATGAAATGATTACAAGGTGAAGGACTCCATAAGTTTATGACGGTGCACTCCCTATACACACACACTTGAGCACACACGCATACACACCGGCACACAGGGTGACTCATGTCCCAGCATTTCTCCTGATTTTGATCACTGAACTATAACTCAAGTAAATCATAAAAATTAATGGGGAGAGGCTTCTCTAAAATGAAGCTTTCAACAATGCATAAGAGGAGACAGAATTATAGAAGGAACATGAATGAAGCAATGGAGTAAGGCAACGTATATCAACAGTTGCTAACATTACCAAAGGGGAAAAGTAGATATCACAAATATTTTGTTCATTAATAGTGATGAAAGTATACAGAACCAACTTGTGCAGTCATCTTGTGGAGAGAGCGGAGTCTAATGAAGTCTTTTTTGAAATGCAGAGTCTTGTGCATCCATAGGCAACCTCAGATTTCCAATTTCTTTATAATGTTTTATTTCAACTTATTCCATTTATTCATTTTAAGTGTATGAGTATATGTGTGAAGGTGCATATGGAAGACAGAGGCCTTGCTACCAAAGTTGGCTCTCCCGTTCCACCATGTGGGTGGGTATCGGGGAATTCAACTCAGGTCCCTGCCTTTAAGAGGTAAATCATCTCACTGGCACCGATTTTTATTATCCATAATTAGCTTACAAAAGGGCTTAAGGGAAGGAAAGGAGAAATGATATGTTACAATCTTAAGGGTAAAAAAATAGTTATTGAGCTTTTGTATTTCCTCTTTTGAGAACTGTTTGTTAAGTTCATTGTCCCAATTATTGTCTAGCAATTTGGAGCCTTGGTTTGGGGCCTTGATATTTAATTTTATGGCAATTTTGTATATATTTTAGATGTTAATTCCTTGACTGAACTGTATCTGGCAATGGTTTTCTTTATTCTGTGGGCTGTCTGTTGAATCTACTGATAGTTTCTTTTGATGTGCAGAAGACTTTTAATTTACATACAACTAATTTGGAGATTAAGAAAAATTGTTATTGCATATATATATTCCTAAATATAGCTTGTTATTTCTGTACAATGTTGCTTGTATGTGTGCTTTTAATGGTAACCAACTGGCTTAGACAATCAAATGAGCAAGGTCTCATTGGGGTAAAAGAACCTACCTTCTTCAACAAAAGGCTGAGGAGAGAAAATATTGAGGGACACCTGTATATCAAAATAATTATAGGGCTATCCTTGAACTCACGAACAGATGATTGTAGTTGCTAGCAAGTTTGAAATCTGCAGGATAGTATGGAGGCCCAGGGAAGAGTTGAGGCTGGAGTTCAAAGGCATTTTGTCTTATTTCTTATTTTAAAAAATTAAGGCTGTGCAGGTTGTATGTATATGTATCACGGGCGCATGTGTGTATTTGGCATACTTGTTAGAGGTCAGAGAGCAATTTTGGAAGTCGGTTCTCTCCTTCTACCTTATTGAAGCAGATTCACTCTTGTTTCTACAGATGAGCTGTAAACTGGGCTAAACAGCCCATGAGCGTCTAGACTATACTCCTGTTCATGTCTACTGACTTGCTTTAGGAGTACTAGATGCCTGCCACTGAGCCCTTGTTAAACATAGGTTCAGGTCATCAGGCTTGCAGAGCAAGTGCATTTTTACTCACTGAGTATTCTCACTCACAACCACATTTTGGAAGCAAATTTTCTTTGTCAGGAAATCCTTCAATTATTCAAATATTGAATGTGGCCTACCTACATTACAGAGGGTAGTCTGTTTAACCAAAGTCTGTCAGTTTAAATGTTCATTCTTCTAAAGAATCTCTTGACAGTAACATCTAGACAGCTATTTGACTAAGCATCTGTGAACCAAAGCCTAATCAAGTGAACACATAAACCCACCACCTTGGTTAGTATTCATTAGTATGCTAGAACTAAAACCACTTGTGGACTGCCTATGTCTCCGTGTCTTCTTATGAGTAAGCTCGAGGAGAGATGAGATGTAAAGGAAGGCCAAATGGAAGGAATTGAGGTACAGAAGGAACTTATCTTCAAAATTTCCCTGATCTTTTAGTCATCTTTAAAATCAATGAACCACTGCACTATTTGTCTGTTCAGAGAAAATAAAGTAAAATGAGCTGGCATTCCTTGAACTGGTCCCTGCTTTATTATTACCTGTCTGAGTAACTACAGGCAAATGACTTTGCATTTATTGACTTCTGCCTTAGCAACAGCAAAAGGAAGTCTCTGGGATTCTTTAAGACAAGTGTGGTCTAAAAGACTGAAATGATCTCAGTTCAAATTCTGCTTCTGACATAGACCAGTGCTGAGAAAGTTCCTACAGCTCCGAAGAATAAATAATACCTCACAATGGAACTGTTCCAAAAATCACATAAGGCAAGTTGTGTGCACGGGAGTACCACGGATGTTAACACGAGGGAAACATCTGTACAGACGGAAAGTTAATCTCTCTTAGAAAAACATAACTTCCAACAGAGACTAATCATAAGCAGGAAACTGAAAAGATCTATTTGAGAGTCTTGCACTGCTTTTGTTATGGTGGAATTTCATTTCATTTGGAAAGAATATTTATGACCATTTGATATTCTTTCAGGTCTAGATGAAGTCCCTTGGCTCTTTAATTCCCCTGAGGCACTGGTGGCTTTTGGTATGTGGGAATCAAGTTCAGTCCAAGTCATGGGAATTTCTGCAGCATCAGAGAGAGGGTAACACTTTTGCTATGTGACTATCCCAAGATGTGGTTATCTTATTAAAGCTTCACAAGACAATTAGCATGGATAGGTATTGAAAGTCATGATTTATATTTTCAAGTGAGGAAACGGAGACTCAAAGGGTGGGTGAGCTAAACTGTCTAGGAATATGTACCTACTAAACCCCGAGGTAGATTTTACTTCTATGTCTGTTCAGAACATGTGCTGTTCACCAGCAGCCTGCATAGCCTCTTCTTGAATAGTGAGTGTACTCCTTCCTCTTTAAAAACAGCCACATAGGTGTTTGTTTGAGCTGTTTAAGGATTTTGTCTTTGGAAACTTTTGTGTATGTGATATATGTATACATACATATAAGTAGACACACACACACATACACATACACACACACACACACACACACACACACACACACACACACGCAGGCACATTCAATAACTAAAAAATTAAGGGGTTGGGTTGGCTGTCCCAAATTTTATCCCCTCAGTCTCTGCTTCAGCCCTTGTCCCTACATTTCTTGTAGACAGGATAAATTTTGGGTAGAAAGTTTTGCGGGTGGGTTGGTGTCCCTATCGCTCCACTGGGGTTGCTGCCTGGCTACAGAAGGTGGCCTCTTCAGGTTCCATATTCCCAATGCTGTCAGTCACAGCTAAAGTCACCCTCATTGATTCTTGGTTGCCTCCCTTATCTCAGGTCTTTGTCACATCTTAGAGGTGCCCCCGCCACCTGCCCACCCAGGCCAATTGCAGATTTCCATTAATTCTTATGGCCATCTGGCTGTCCTTTCTGTCCCTCCTCACACCTGATCCTGAACTCCCACCACTCCCTTCTCCATTCTCTCTCCCACCAAGGTCCCTCTCTCCATCTACCTCTTATGACTATTTTATTCCCTCTTCTAAGTGAGATTCAAGCATCCTAACTTGTACCTTTCTTCTTGTTTAGTTCTTTGGGTCTGTGGATTGTGGCATGGGTATCCTGTATTTTATGGCTAATATCCACTTACAAGTGAGCACATACCATGCATGTACTTCCCCAATGTGTTCTTCTAGCTGGTCTGCCTTCTCTTGCCTCAGAGGGAGAGGAAGAACCTAGCTTCTCAGAGACTTGAAGTGCCAGGGTTGAGGGATACCCAGGGGGCTCATACCAGCTCAGAGGAGAAGGGAAGCAGGGATGGGGGAAGGATTGTGGGAGGGGTGACCAGGAGGGGGGCAGTGAAAGGGATATACAGAGAATAAATGAATGAATGAATGAATAAATAAATGTAAAAAAATTAAGGGGTTAAATAACCAGAATAGATTTTTTTTTCTTGAACTTCAAATTACTTTCCGAATTCTGGGATGGGTTGGGGCAAAGATAAGTAGAAAAATCACTAAGACAGTTGTGGCTGTACTTAACTGAACTCCTTGACTACATGTAGTATTTTAGATGAGGCTTTGCCATGTATTTATTTCTTACAGTATGTCAGGCAATTGTGTGTCCCTCTAGGCATGGAATCATATAATACCCCAAGTAACCTATTCAGCAAATGAGAAGGCTGAGAGATCATAACCTTCTGCCCTCCCTCCCTCCCTCCTTTCTCCCTCCTCCCATCCCTCTCTTCCTTCCTTTCTCCCTCCCTCTCTCCCTCCTTCCCTCCCTTCCTACTTTCTTTACTTTTTAAAACATCAATTTACTTTCTCTCCATTTCCTATCCCTTGTTTTGAACATACAGTTCTCCAAAAGAGAATGATAACAGGAAGTATCAAAGCCAGGATTCAACTCAAAGCTCAGAGCTCTTGTTTCCAAGCAACTGAGAGGATGTTCTGAGAAGCGTGGCAGTTCCCTAGCAAAGTACTCACAGACTAATTATGCAACCCAGCAATTCCACTGCTAAGTGCATGTGCCCAGAGAACTGGAAACAAGCGTCCAGGCAAAATGTTATAAAGAAAAAACTCAGAAGTTTTATTCATGAGAACTCCAAGGTGGAAACAGCCCAACTGCCTTTCAATTGCTGGATGAAATCTTTAAAAATGTGGCATATCTTAAATGAAATAGTACTCATCCATAAAATGAATGGCATATGTTATAACATGAAAGAACTGTGAAGCCGTCATACTAAAGGAAAGGAGCCAGACACAAAAGCAATGGGTTCTTCTTGTGTCAACATGACACAAACTAGGCTCATGGTAGAAGGATCCTCAATTGAGAAAATGCCTCCATAAGATTGGCCTGTAAGTAAGCCTGTGGAGCATTTCTTTGATTAATGATTAATGGGGAGGTCCAAGCCCCAGCCCATTGGTGGTGGTGGTGCTATCTCTGGGCAGGCAGTCCTGGGAGGTCTAAGAAAAATAGCTGAATATGAGCCTTAGTAGCTCCTCTGTGGTTGTGTCCTAGTTCCTGCCTCCAGGATCTTGCCTTGTGTGCCTACCCTGGAACATGTAAGCCAAACAAACTCTCCCTCTCCATGTTACTTTGGTCATGGCCTTTACCACAGCGGTAGAAAGCAAACTAGGTTATATAGCTGAATGAAATATTCAGCATTGATATTCACGAAAACATTTGATCATTAGTTTATGGGTCAAGGAGGAAAAGGTAATGGGGAGTGGCTGCATAACGACTTTCTATTTTGGAAGATAAAAAGTTCTAGAATTATATAATGGAAATATATGGAAATAATGTAACTATTCCTAATGTAGTAAATTATACAAATGTTTGAATAATTGGCCCCAAGGTGATGGCTGTGGGATGATTCAGAGGTGTGGCCTTAATGGAGAAGTTATGCTACTGAAGGGCAGGGTTTGAGGTTTTAAAAGCTTATGCCATTTCAGGTTAGTTCTCTCTGCCTACTCCTTAGAGCATAAAATGTAAGCTTGCAGCTGTTCCTGTCATCATACTTTCATTCTACCACTATGAATTCTAATTCTCTGAAACTGTAATCCCGATTAAATACTTTTTGTTCATAAAAATAATGCAATAAAATTGATCAAATGGTATTTTTTATCATAATAGGACTAAATCAGGAAAGCAATTAATTAAGTCATTTACCTCTGATTTTCCCTATGTCTAATGGTTATACTTCTTAAAACTTTACAAGTGTCTCTTCTTTGCTGGTCCATAAAGACTTTGAGTTCCTCTTGTTCTTTCTGTCTTGCTCTATGGTTTGTTCCCTATTCTTCCTTAGACCAAGAGTTTCTAATTCCTGAATACTACTGTCCTTCACAGACTACTTTGCCCGTCCAGACTTCACTGGTTGTTTGTTTCTTAAATCAAGAGACCCAAGGCAAGATGTGGTTGTGCAGGCCTATAATCTCATCTCTCAGTAAGCTAAGCAGATCATGAGTTTGAGGCAAAAAAGAAATCCAGAACAACCAATATCAGGCCCACGTTGACAATATAGTTTTGACTGCAACATCTCAGTGTCTCCTATAGCACTTAGGGCATGTTTAATGAATACACACACACACACACACACACACACACACACACACACACACACACACA
>NW_021604621.1:1870111-1893811 GCF_004785775.1 Grammomys surdaster
GAGAGAGAGAGAGAGAGAGAGAGAGAGAGAGAGAGAGAGAGAGAGAGTGTTTTATTTGCTCTGTGGCCTCACACAATAATTCTGTTTAGTTTATTGAAGAACTGTTATGTTTCTCCTTTCATTATGGGAAGGGCTTGATTAGTTGTTTTTCTTTGGTTATATATTCTTCAATGGCATTTCCCGTTTCTTTTCTTTCTTTCAATCTTCTCTCCATGTGATGACACATAATATATTCCCAATAAATATGTTTGGTAAAACATCTACAAATAAACACAATGGGCTCCCATTTTATTGCAGACATGTCAAATGGGACTGTATAGTACAGTACTCCATCAGGAAAAAAAATCTGGTATGTTTTCAGTTTCCAATCAATTAAAATCAGATAGATGATCTGCTAGTGCATCTAGGAATAGACAGACAACTTCTTAGAGGAGGCAAAACATTCTGAATCAAAACAGATATGAGAGTAAACTTCAATTCAGGGTTTACAAGCTATGTATTCTTGGGCAAGTTACCCCTACTCTCTGGAATTTAATTTCTTCACTTGGGAACATCAGGCTATGAGTGATAGTCTTAACATTCATTGCTTTCTCCTGAATAGCTACAGTATAGAAATTGTTCTCTTGAGTTATGAACAATGCTATGAGGACCCAACGATGTATATTGTAACACTCAAATGAATTACAAGAAAATGCAGGCTGATTCTGTAACACTGTAATTATGACCTTATATTTTCAATTAATTGTGCCAACCAGATTTCCTTTTAGAATGGCTTTGGCATTCCTAACCCTAAGAACAAAAGTGGGACTTTTGAAAGAAAGGTTAGTTTGCATCCTGGCAGATGAACAAGGGACCTGCTGGCAGCTTTCCAACTGATAATAGAAAAATCAGTGGACAGGAATGAGATGGCATTCCCAGTGTTTAACCATAAGAATAAGCCTTTTAATTCCCTAAGCCCTGTGGATCTCTTGGACACATGGTTAGTCATCAATTTACTTTGGACATTTGGATTGCTCATGCATGCCAAGAGAGCTGTCCACATTTCAGTAGACTGACTCATGCCTGGGCACTGGAATTGGAGGCTGAAGAGTGAAGTTACATGAGGTGGAAAGAATGAGTGGAGTCAGAACATTAGGAATCAAGATCTGTAATTTTTGTTAAGAATTAACAATGTACATATATAGTAGAAATCTAAGCTTCTTGTCACTGTATCTGGAGAGGTCAGAGTAGCACTGGGAGAGAGTCCTAGATGGAGAGCAAATGCACTGTTGGCACACAATTGACTGCTCTAGTAATTCCCAAACTCTACTTGAAGGATTATTTTCTTAAGGTTTGACAGGATAGTTTGTCTTTCCTGTTGGGCAGACTATCTCTAGCCCTAACTACTGTACACTGTGATCTCCCAATCCATGGTTCAAAATGAGACTGTACTATAGTAAAGAGCCATTGGGACAGTTTTATTTGTTTTAGTTCTTGAAATTTATTTCAAAGCTGAGCACTGATATGAATACTGGGAATGAAAACAGCCAAAAGTGTAAATGAATTTTATGTATCTAGAATATATTTAAAAAGGTGATTAAGAGAGGATTTTGTTGCCAGGTTGAACATTACAAGATAGAGTTAACAGCAACCAGTCTGCTTCATTCATGGCATTGAAAATGGCAACCTCTAATTAGATTCTGCTTACATTCAATTTCCAAACACCTGACTCCTCCACACCAAAAAATGCTGGGAACTAGATTTATAAACTGCTACTTCTGACTGCGTATGTTTGTAGACAAGAGCTAAAGAGGCTTTCAGGAAAACTAGGAGTGGACTCAGAAAACGGCAGAAGCCTGGAGCTTCCCCTCTGTATAGTTTCTGACTAAATTAGTCCAATTAGTTTTAGAATTCCATACACATTCCTGCTAACAAAAACAATTATATATAACAACCAACATTAAGACCTCTTAAAATTTCCCTCTTAATATATATTCCCTCTGTAACTGACCTTTGCTCTTTTTAATCTTTTTTTGCCCTTTGATAGGTTCTTCTTTTACCTTTCTCTCTCTCTCTCTCTCTCTCTCTCTCTCTCTCTCTCTCTCTCTGGTATTTCACTCTTCCCAGAGTCATTACTCTCAGAAATTCAGTTCTTAGGCCAGTTAAAGCCTCAGCCTTCTAAAATTTGAAACTACCTGTAGTAGAAGCCCAAATTCTGTTCTTCCACATACTCACATATAACTCTCTAAACAGAGTGTCTAGTATAAATGTCCAAGTTTTCCTTCTTCAGAGAGTCAGCAATATAATTAGGAAATGAATAGATGTTGATCTCAGGAATGAAAGATTGTCTAGCTCTTAAATTCTAGAGCCTGAGATTCAAATGTCATCATGTACTTCAATGCCTCTGTCCTCAACTGCTCTTTCTGACCTGCTTTCTACCCTCTTCGCCTCCTTTTAATCTTTTTGCCTTCTGATCTCATTACTTACTTCCCTGCTCGGTATTGCTGTGTATTTGATTATTGCTACTGTTTCTCTGGTTCCGAGCTATCTGATTTCTTCCTCAGTAATTATTCCAACTCTTTCTCTTGCTATGATTCAGTTCATGGCCCTGTACCAAAACCCTACTCAGCTTTCCAAACTTATGCATAAGACCCTGGTCTCTGCTTAAATTGCATCTCTAAACAGTATAGTGATTATTACTGGAATTCTTTTTATATTTTTCAAATAGCCTTGTAATGCTATACTTCCATACTAATTTATCCATCCATTCATTTATTCCATAGTGAATGATTTTATGGTCATTCATATACAAAGATTATATACATTATATCTATTATCTAGAGTGGTATTGGAGAGTTCAATAGAACCTTCTGTGCTGATAAAATGCTCTGTAAGTATGCTGTTCAATTAGCTAGCTAATCACTACCACTTCTGGTCATTAAATACCTGAAATGTGTCTCGTGCAACTGGGGGACTGACTATATTTACAGTTTTAATATTTTGGTGGAACTAGGAATTAAATCCAGGTCTTCGTGAATGTCAGGCAAGTGTTCTACCATTGAGCTACATCTCTAACTCTATTTTTTTTGTTTTGAATTGATTTTTGTGCAGGGCAATAGTAATCTGTTTTCATTTTTCTACATGTACGCATCCGGTTTCCCTAGAATCACATGTTGGAGAGGCTGTCTTTATTTTTTCTGTCTTTTTGTTTTCACTGTCTAAAGTCAGGTGGCTACGGTTATATGCTTTATTTATGAGTCCTTCATTTTATTATATTTGCCCATGCTTCTGTTTTTCTGTCAAACCATGGTGGGTTTGTTACTACGGGTATGTAGTTTGATATCAGGTATAATGATTGCTCTAGCATTGCTCTTTTTGATCAAGGTTGCTTTGGATATTCAATACTCGTGACTTCACAAGGATTTTAGGATTATCTTGTGCCATTTATTCTTTTTTCAGTTGATGTTTATTCACTGCACATGGTACCTAGCTAGCTCTATAAGGATATTTAAAACACATATATAATGTATTTTGAGAACGTTCTTCTTCACTTACCAACCCGTTCTCTTTCTAACCACCATTAGTCTCCTTTAAATTGCTATTATGTAACCTCATCACTTACTGTAACTTTGATATGCTGTTTCTCCTTATCCATACATATAATATTATATTTAATAGTATATTATTTATATTATTATTATATATGGAAAAATGTAATATATGCAAAGTATTTTGCATAAAACCCTTCAAATCCGTTGTTTTGCTGTAACTTTGGTTCTTGATAAGTTAACTATTGAGAATAGTGCTGCAGTAAACATTGATACTCATGTATGTCTGTAGTATGGTGAATTGGAGTCTTTGGAGAATTCACCTAGGAGTCACATAGCTAGGTAAAATTGTAGACGCATTTTTAGATTTTCAGGGAAACTCCATAATGATTTCCATGGTGGTCTGACTAGTCTACATTCTAACTAGCAGTGTTTTACACCTATGCAAGCATTTGTTATTTAACGACTGTCATTCTAACTGGGACAAGATGGAATGTCAATGCAATTTTAAATTACTTTTCTCTGGCAGTTAGTGAAGTTGAACACTTTCTCATATGTGTACTGGTCGTTTGTGATTTATCTTTTGAGAACTCTTCATCTCCTTAACCCATTTATTGACTCAATTATTTGAGTTCTTGTTATAAATGTATGTGTGTTCTTTGAAAGAGCCTATATATTAAGCTGGCGTCAGACGTGGAAACACTGTCTTCCCTATGGACTGCCTTTTCACTTGATGATTAACTGTTTCCTTTGTTGTGCAGTTTTTAGAATTTCATGACATTTTACTTGTCCATCATTGGCATTATTTCCTCCGACAGAAGAGTCATTACAATGTGCTTACCCTATGCCTGGATCTTGCAATTTTTTTCTACTTTATCTTTTAACAATTTCAGAGTATCTGGCCTTATATTAAGGTCTTTGATACAACTGGAGTTGTGTTTTCCACAGGGGGGAATGATTGGGATCTGGCTTCGTTCTTCTACAAATGAATAGCAACTTTTGCTAGCACCACTCACTAAAGGTTTTGCCTTTTCAAAAATGTGTATTTTTGGCACCTTCATAAAAAAAGATCATGTACCTATAGCTTCATGGGATTATATCTTGGTCCTTTACGCAATTCCATTGATTTATCTCTCTGCTTTTGTGTAGACATCAGGCTGTTTTTGTTACTATGCTTCTATAGTGTAACTTGAAACCAGGTTTTGTAGTACCTCTGGTATTGGGCTTTGAGTATCTGGAGTCTTTTGTGCTTCCATATACATATTACGATGTCTTTCTATTTCTGTGAGGAATAGAATTGGAATTTTGATGGGCAGTGCATAAAACCTCTAGACGTAAGTCTTCTAATCTATAAGATGGATTAGAATTAGAAGAATTAGAATTCCACCTCCAAGCATCATTCTAATTATTTCAGAGTTCTTAAGCTTTAATTGTAGAAACATTTTACTCTCTTGGTTAGGTTTATTCCAAGGTAGTTTTGTTGTTGTTGAAACTATCGCAAATTGTAGTGAAGTCTTGATTTCTTTCTCAACATGTTCATTATTGACATAGGAAAGATACCAATTTCTTTATCCTATTTTGATGAAAAGATGTGTTAAGACTAAGAACTTTCTGGTAGAACATTAGAGTTAGGCTCTTTTAAATATAGGACAATGTTGTTTGCAAATAAGGATGATTTGACTTCTTTCTTTTCTATTTGTAGCTTCTGTCTCTTGGCTTCCTGCTTTGTCTAAGAATGATCACACTATATTGAGTTAGCAGAGAGACTGTGAAGTCTTGTCTTGTTCCAAATTTTATAATATATATATATATTTGGTTTTTCGAGACAGGTTTTCTCTGTATAGCCCTGGCTGTCCTGGAACTCACTCTGTAGACCAGGCTGGCCTCGAACTCAGAAATCCACCTGCCTCTGCCTCCCAAGTGCTGAGATTAAAGGCGTGTGCCACCCCCCCCGGCTATAATATTTTTTAAATTAATTAGTGTGTATGTTTAGGTAAGGTGTGTGTGACAAGTACAGGTACGTGCATACCACTGCACATGTGTAGAGGTCAGAGGACAATTTTGTGGAGTTAGTTCCCTCACTCCACAGTGGTATCTAGTGACTGAACTTAGGTTGTAAGGGTGTCTTGGGAAGTACTCTTATCCACTCAGCCACCTTGCAAGTGTTTAGTACAGATTTTACAGAAAATGTTCTCAGTTTCCCTCCAATTAGCGTAATTTTCGCTATATACATATCACACACAAATATTATTATGTTCTAATATGTTCTTTTTTTTTTTTTTGGTTTTTCAAAACAGGGTTTCTCTGTGTAGCCCTGGCTGTCCTGGAACTCATTCGGTAGACCAGGCTGGCCTCGAACTCAGAAATCCGCCTGCCTCTGCAGGCGGTGGGATTAAAAGCATGCGCCACCACTGCCCGGCTAATATGTTCTTTTTATTGCTAATTTCTTTAGTGCTGTTGTTACAAAGAAATATTGGACCTTTTCAAAGATGTCTTCTGTATCTACTGAAATGATTATGAGATTATGTTTTTGAGTTTATGTGGTGAATTGCATTTATTGATTTTCACATGTTGAGCCATGATTGTGTTTCTGAATGAACCAAGTTTGTTGAGGATAAACTGTTTAAACTGTTTATCCTCTGTAGTTCCTGCTGGTAGTCTAGCCTGGACTTCAACTTGTGATTCTTATGGCTCAACTTCTGCGTGCTGGTATTACAGATGTGTGTCACCATGCCAAGGCTGAGATTTACATCTTATTTAAATTGCATACAAGAAAGTAAACAGCTAGTCATCAGCCTATGAAATGAGAGGACATGATGTGTTAGGAGTGGGAGATCCTTGGGGGGGGTGGTGCTTCCCCTTCTCAGAGGAGAAGAGGAGGGAGGATGGTGAGGAGCTGTGAAAGGGAGGATGAGGAGGGGGGCTATTATTGGGATATAAATTAACTAATTGAAAAAAGAAATGAAAGGATAGTCCTTGATGACCACAGACATCTCACATCATATTCATACACAAGATATTTAAAGAATGCAAGAACCTTTATAACAAAGCATCAAATAAATGTGCTACAATATTCTACAGTTCATATCTTGTGTAAATCTAGTACTAGGCATGCTTTAGTTGAAAAACAAACCATCAAAATTATCAACTTTAGATTTTGTAAGATGTTTTCCAAAATGCTTGTCTTCGTAACACCCAATATGGAAAATGACTTATCCAATAAAGGCCAAAAGTGACTATTGACATACAGTAAAACACTTTATGAGCTTATAGAAGAATGACTACCCTATTTGTGTGCATACTGAGAGATTTTGAAAATTGTGGATCAAGGATTGGCTTGTATACAATGATTCATACATAATAACAAACACTTTTAGTGTCCTTGTATGTGTAAGGCTGACTGAGTCAGGCAATAGATGATGCATTTCGACCCTCTGACTTAGGACTTTTCTAAACTCTCCTTGTGCTAAGCTTTATTAGTCCTGGCATGAGACAGTGCCTTATAGATTCTGAGTAAAATTGATACAAGTTGTTCTTATTATTTGGGAATTACCAAGTCTCTGAACTACAGCTCGGTGTTCTCAGTTGAGAGTAAACTCTAACGCCATTCCCTTTGGAAAATTTTGCTGAGTTCCACAAGTCAAAATTAATTGCTCCTGCCATGGAATAATTTCCACTCAAAAACACTGCAATGACTCTTGCTCAGAAATGTATTGTTTTCTTCTTCCTTTGAGAATTGTACTTGATTATATAAAAGACCCTAGGGACCTAACAATGCACCCACCAAAGTCTTGAGCATTTGATGAATGAAACTACAACATATGAAATAGATAAGATTCAGAGATGCAAAGTTACCTTTGAGAAGACAGTTGAGGTTCTAGGCTTACAGCCAAATCCAAATCTAACAGTAACCCAATGAATGTTCTTATCACAGGCTTAGAAAGAGAGGATAACCCCCTGGGTATGCCCTAACCCCAGCACATCATGCCCTCCCATTTCCTAGGCTGATGATTAACTATTTCCCTTCTGGTATGGCATTAAATATGATGTGAATTTCAGCATACCTTCCACAGAGAGGAAGAAGATGACTTGGAAATACTAAAAGGAGGGATGTTCAAAGGAGCTTGTTGGGAATACAGCTTTGCCAAGGCTAGGAAGAACCTCTGGCTCAAGAAAACTACCTTCTGTTCTCTGAGGTCAGCACATCCTAGGGTGAGTAGATCATCCCATTTGGCTTGGTTGCCAGAAAATATTAGCGTTATACAACCAACTGTCCTTGCAGTGATGCCAAGTACACCAAGAGTCCTCTTTGTTATGCTCTGGCTTTCCCCCGTGGATTTTCCAACAGGCAGAAGACTTGGTCATGTAACCATCTGTTTCTCAGCTGTTCTGATATTGGTCTAAATCAACCAGTGCCAGTGCCTGCCTCTTGTGAGTAGTGTGAGATCTATTCTAAAATATTATTGTTTTAAATGTGAAATTTCATTTTTTTTGAGAATTTTATACATAAGTACTAAATTTAAAATATTCCTCCTCTTCTTTCCTCTCCAAGTCCTCCTGTGTTGCCCTCCCTTCTCTCAAATTTATAACTCCTTTTTATTACTGTTTCATACACAAACTATATACAAATGTATATATATGCACACATAAATAATCATTTATTATTGCATGTGTGTGTGTGTGTGTGTGAGAGCAGTTGGCATTATCCAGCTGGGATTAGGTAATACAATAATCAGGGGGCTCCTTCCCAGGATAAACTGATTAGCCTCTCTCAGCAGCCATTCATGCCTGTAGCTCTTTACCTGGGTGTCGGACCTTGTGAAATGCACCCCATTCACAGTGCTACTTTGATTTGTGTTGCCATCATGCAGATGTTGTCCAGGCAACCTTATTGCTGTGATTTCATGTGTGCTGCATCTTTCTGTCATTTCTAGAACACAAAATCTCAGAGTCCTCTGGCTCTTACAATCTTTCCACCCTCCCCCTTCTTTTAATTTTCTCTGAGCCATAGATGTAGGGATCGCATTGTAAATGTGCCAATTGAGACTGAACACACTATGATCATTTATTCTCTGCATCTTGGTTTATCTTTTTAATATTGATTTTTATTTTATGTGTATGGGTATTTTGGCTGCATGTTTGTAGTTGCACCACATGACTGGTGGAGTAAGAACTGTTGTGAACCATCATGTGGGTCTTGGGAATTGAATCAGGGTCCTCTGGAAGAGCATCCCATGCTCTTAATCACTGAGCCATCTTTCCAGCCTCCTATTCTCTGGATCTGGATCTTAATTAGTCATGAGTTTCAGTACTACTATCTGTTTCAAAACAACAACAACAATAACAACAATAATAACAATAGACTTCCTTCATGATGGGTAAACTCTAATACATTCACTCCTGCCCTTGGACTGACAAAATTGTTTTCTAACATACTAGTGTCAGACCTGGAAATGTAGAGAACTTGATAAGGTGACATTCTAGGGCTACAAAACTCTTTCCTGGGAAGATTTCTATGCTATCACCTCCTTTGAACCAACACTATATGGTATTCAGAACTATATGGTGTTTAATGTGTGGAAATGGTCACAGCACATGTTATGAGTAAGTTTCAGCAGAATTCTTGTTGTACAGGTGTGTTATTCATCCTTACTTAGGAAAGTTTTCAAAGACAGGCATATTTTGGTAAATTCTATTTGCCTGCCAAAGAGCTGAGTATAAAACTTAGCTATGTAGACTGTCAGTAGACCCTGAATGAAAATGAGTCTATCTACTTTTAAAATGGTTGAACAGTAGAGCTGTATGGGACTGGCTTAAGATGAAGAGACTTCACTCAACTTTGCAAGCATGTATTTTGGAGATACTTACATTGGAGATACTGTGCATTAGAGATACTATGTTCTCTCTCTCTCTCTCTCTCTCTCTCTCTCTCTCTCTCTCTCTCTCTCACACACACACACACACACACACACACACACACACAGTATTCAAGGTGGACTAGAAAACAAGAAGGATATGGTACTTGTCCTCATGAAATTTATATGACCCAAAGACCTATTCAAAGAAACAAGTATAAAGAAAGTCATTAAGTAGTATTTTTGCACATGTATAGAAAGACATTTTTTTTCTATTGATGTAAAATGTTAGGCATTGGTTTAATTATTGTGAGAGAATGAGAAAGGAGTACAAGGGGAAAGCTTATGTTAAAGGAGTGTTCAGAGATGATGATCAGTCTCATTCACTGTTAAGACACGATTCTAAGCATTAATTCCTCTTAGAAACTAATGAGGAGAAAAAAACATTTTAGGAGAGGGCAGTAGTCAATATGTAGGCCCTGCATTGAGAAGGAGTTTGATGCAGTTGAGGACATAAAACCATAATTCGAACATATGAAGCAAGGGAAAGAAGAGAGTGTGTAAGTTAAGGCTTAAGATGCAAAGCCAGATATTGTAGGTTATCTTGAGAATTGTGGGGCAAAGGTTTTGAACAAGCAAAGGTTGTGAGTTGTGGCAAACACTTGGGCAGATCTGAGTTTTGTAAAGGTCATTTTAAGTACTCTGTGTGAGATGCAATAAGGCACACAGAGCTACCAAGTTACAGTAGCTTAATTGTAACAAGCACTTTCTTGTCTTCTCAACATTTATGGCCCTCCTCCTCCATCATACTGTGACTGTGCCTTTCCTTTGTCTCCAAGCCTCCGAAGATTACCAATTTTATTCAGAGGAAGGGCTAAAATACTTACAATGAACTTTAAGACCCTTTGCCCTCTCATGCCTTTAAGTCTCTAATCTACAACTCTGCCTCTCATTCATTTCAGTGTTGCCACACTGGCCTCGTTGCTAAAATACATCAAACTCTTTAAATGTAGTATGGTGGCAGTAGTTGTTGCTTGGCTTGAATCATTCTCCCCCTTGGTAGCCTGTTTTATATTCCATTTCAACCTTGGCTCAAATGTTATGTTATGCAGACAAGGTCTTGTGTATTTGGGGCTATCCTCAAAATTGCTATGGAGGTAAGTATGAACCTGAACTTTTGATCTTCCTGCCTCCACCTCATGGGTGCTGATATTACAGGATGATTACCACCATGTCTGGTTTATGTGCATGTGCATGTGCATGTGCGTGTGCGTGTGCGTGTGCGTGTGCGTGTGTGTTCTGGGGATCAAATCCAGGTCTTTTAAGCACCTTAAGCAAGAGATTTCCAAACTGAACTACAACCCTAGCCCCAAGAAGCATACCTTGAATATCATACTCAATATTTCAAATTACATCTCATCACATTTTACTTCTAAATATTAAGTTATCTTTAGTATTTCATGACAACTTCTAAGACCTCCTTGAACACTGTATAGTTAACATATATTTTGTCTGTTTCTTTCTATAATACCAATGAAGTAAAAGTTGTTCCTCTATTTTGATTAAGAATTGAATCTAAGTACTTAGGAAAAAAAAAGCCAGATACACACTAGGCACTTGATAAATAATTGTTGAATACTCACTCAGCCTGGATTGCAAAACAAAGATCTGGACTAGGAATGTAAATTTGCTTTCGATGCATACTACCTCAGTGAAGCACTACTTACATTTGATTATATAAACACATACTTGTATTTGACTAGGAAAACAAAGAATGAACACAGAGAGGTATAGAGCCAAGCCCTTGGGGATCTGGATAATTTGGAGGTCAGAGGAAGCTAAGTCATGACGATAGCTTTTGTGAAGCATTCAGGAATGCAGGAAGAGAGTGGGCTGATGAAAGTTCTTATAAAGCACAGAACAATGGGCTCAGTACAGTGTAGGCTCCTCATCTCTTGCTTCAATCTATGTAGTTGATTTACAATAATGCTCTACTTTCTTCTGTCTCTTATCCTTCATAGCCTGTGTATCAAAAGCATATGAGTAAGTATATCTACAAATGATTACTTTCACTATTTACTGCGAGATGGTATGTTAAGAAAAAAAAAGAAATGATAACAAAAGAAGAGTTGCCAAATAAAAATAATGTATTCTCAGACAAGCCCCAAACAAACTGCAGCCCCATTGAATTTTATCCATTTTAAAAATGGGTATAAAAATCACTGCTGTGGCCTAACAAGATAGTTTAGTGGGATAAAGACACTTGGCAACAAGTCCAGTGACCCAAATTTGATCCTCAGGACCCACAAGTTAGGAGAGAATGAACTCTTGTGAGTTGTCCTTTAACTTCTACTTGCACTGTTTGTGCACATGTGCAAATACACAGGTACACATACAATAAATAAATGTAATAAACAGGTTTTTGAAAAAAGAATCACTGTGGTGTCATAGGATTATCATGACGAACCAGTGAAGTGAATGCTTAACAAGCATATGAGTCCTGTTACCCAAGCAGCAACTTCTCAGTTTCAGAGGCAGCCATGAAATAGACCCACATCCATATCCATGTTCATATCCATATCCGTACACACACACACACACACACACACACACACACACACACACACACACACACGCTCCAGTACTGTAAGTCAAGTTGACTAGGGCAGAAGTAGGGAGATTTGGAAGGGATGAGGTTATGAGAAGTAGGACAGAGAGCAGAGTGCTCTGCCTCCACAGTGATTTGCAGCTGCCCTTGGCCTTTTATAGGTTCTCTAGCACATTCTCAAACTAGAATTATGGTTTGCCAATACTTCCTGATTTCTCCAGAGAGAAATCTAGAGTACCACAGCCTCCTCTGGGAACTATTTGCCTCTTTCCACTCTGATACTTTCTGTAACTTTGACCTTGGGGTATACATCTATATCAACACTGAAGATAACATACATATATAGATACTATTGCATAATGGTGACCCAATACCACAAGAGACTAAAGTAGGAAGGATTTGTTTTCAGATTTTCAGAGGGCTTAGTCTATAATCGTTTGTTTCATGTTTCTCAGCCTGTGGTGAGACGGCAGCATGTCATGGTGTTGGAGGCATGTGACAAAAGTATTCCTCTTGTGATGATGGCAAGGAAGCAGAAAGAAAGAGATTTGGGAGCAGTATATATAACACTCAAGGGAAATTTCCCAGTATCTTACTTTGTCAGCTAGACAACACCATCTGCAGTTTCTGTCACCTTGCAAAATAGTGCTCCACTTGGGGCCCCATGAACCTGTTTGAAGCATTTTATATGTAAACCATTATAATACATGCTACTGCCTTGGAAATGTTATTACAGGCCTCTAAGTATGCTAGCCAGTGGCTTCTTAGAAGGTCAAAATTCATTGCATACAAAAGCTGTACCTCTAAGAAGAGTAAAACTTACATATCCTCACACAATAAATATTTATTGTGCACCCACTGTGTACTCTGCTTGTTGAAAATATAATAGTGAACAAAACAGACTCCTATCTGCACATATCTTGTATTAGGAAAAGATTACTGCCACACGTCTTAGAAGACAGAATGACATTTCAATTGCCATCAACAAGGTGCAAAGATACTTCTGTGCATTCAATTAGTGGCAACCGGAGAAACAGTAGCCTGGTGAAGTGGGATGAACATGTTTTAGAGGTGAGCTATGTCCAAGCTATGTTCTTATTATGTTACTTCAGTGCAGTGTTTCTCAACCTCCCTGATCCTGGACCCCTTTAATACAGTTCCTCATGCTGTGGTGGCCTTCAACCATAAAATTATTTTCATTGCTACTTCATAACTGGAATTTTGCTACTGTTATGAAACATAATGGAAATATCTGCTATACAGGATATCTGGTATACTAGCCCCAAAGGGGTCATGACCCACAGTGTGGGACCTTGAAAGGATAGCCTCAAACCCTTGACCCTAATGTGACTATGGTAGGTGTTCGGTCATGCCTCCAGACTCCAGGATCCTGACACGAGGCCCCCTCTCCCCACAAGACCTCCGTTGATCTGTGCCTTCCAGTCACATAGGGCAATTCCCATACCAGCCCCTCCACAGGTAGAGGGCACAGACTACAGGCTGCTCAGCCTCAAGAGATTTCCATATTAATGAGATACCTGAAGGCCAGAGGACATAGCCAATTAAGCATTCTTTCCTAGACCCTCCTCCCTCCTCTGTCCTCCCTCCCTATTTAAGTCAGGTCTGCCCTGAGTTTGGGGGGGGGCGGGTGCAATCAGATCCATTTACCATCCGCCGTGACATTAAACCTTTTCAAAACCATGGACTTCCTCGTGTCTTTGGGGCCCACTGTGGAGAACCATGGAGGGGCCCTCTGAGTATTGAGCCACTGTCTAATCTCCCGTGTAGAGCTTTTCTGCGTTCTAGCCACGGGGGCCACCAATTCAAGCCAGCCAGCTATCCAGCCAATCGAGTACAGTACCAAAGAGTCTCTTTCCTGTGGAGCACTGTTGGGGCATCCCTCCCCTCTCTCCCTAGCGTCTCTGTTCTTCGCAGCCTCCAGCTGCATCTGGGAGCCTGAAGACAAGACCATCAGCCTAAAGGTCCACTCAAGAGTCCTGCCCCTGTGGAATGTCAGACTGAGTTCTGCCCACACCCCGCCCACCTGGTGCTGCATGGGAGGAACTCAATCAATTTCCCGCCTCCCTGAGCCATGGCAGACACACGAGGACCACAACTCCTCCCAAGAGAACCCACTTGCCTGCGGCCACTCGTGGGCCCATCAACTCCACACCACAGGTTGAGAACAATTGCTTTAGTGGACTACGCTTTGGATAAGTGACTTAAATTTGCTGAGCTCAATCTTCAAAATGAGGACAAAGGATATGGACTTAGGGCTTTGGTGAGAAGATATGTTGACTCATTCACAACTCCCTACACACTCCATACTGCTAACCATATCACTACTTTACTCCCTTAGAATTTTCACATATTTGAACTAAGGGTTTGAAAAATGTGGAAAATGTTTAACATTCCTGAATTTCAATTTCTTTATAAGTATACTGGGGATTAGAGAAATTATCCATAAATTGCAATTTTGTTTATTTATTCTTTTTATTTTGCCCAGGTCGTCAACATACTCATATTCATTGTCCAAAAGTCACTTAGGGGTTGGAGAGATATCTCTTCCATAAGACCTAGGTTAGATTCAGCCCCTGTAACAGGTGGCTTACAGTCACAAATAATTCCAGTTCATGTGATCCTTTGCCATTTTCTGATTCACTTAGGTGTCTGAAAACATGTGGTGCACATAAAAATATGTAGGCATGCAAATGCCAATTCATTTTAAAATATACAAAATCACTTAGAAAACTCTATTATCAGGAATTGTTTATAAAAATCTAGTTGGCCTGGATATTTGGAGAGTTAAAGAAAATGGGGAATTCATGCTCCTGTTCTGCTGCCCACATATAAATTAAAAGGTCATTCTTCCTATCCCAAAGGGTTTACCTCTCTAGGGGTGGTGGCACCTGGGACAGTGGAGCTGATACATGAGGCAAATTCAAGTCTCATGCAATAGCCAACTTTATTCAGTTTATACTCTGATCATTAAGAACAGTCACTTAAGTAAAGTGTCCAATCGCAAGGGAAGCTGCAAGTGGCAAAACATGTTTTTTTCTATAGAGGCAATAGAACTAATATCAATACTCTGTTAATCTGAATAATCTGAAGTAAAATCACTCCTATCAGATACACCTGGGAGGAGCACAAAAACACATTCCAAGAACAATTCCTTGTTTGGAACAAACTGAAGTCACAAGACTCTTGTTTCCCTGGAGTTTCCTCAGTCAGAATTCTCCTTGTATGATTCCATTCTTGGACCATGTTCCAACAATGAAGAAAAATCTAATTACATTTTTTTCTAAGGACACTGCTTGGAAACTTTTGTACAGCTTAAGTGTGGGAACCCTGACTAGGATCAGCAAAGCAAATGAAGAAAGGACAGGTACACAATCACATGTAAAGGAAGGCTGGGATGAGAGAACTGTTCTCTGATGGAGAAGCTGAAACCCCTCACTGCTGGAAGCGCACTGTGTTTATTATATTCAGTTGAGCAGGGAGGCAAGGTGACTACATACAGCAGAATGAGGGGGTGGGGCTTATGGTATACAACTGGATCGAGAAGATGGGTTCAGCTATCTTGGTAGGAGTGCTATCTGTAGGGGAGCACTCTTCAGGTGGTAAACATGTGAGAGAGAGAGAGAAAAAAACTACCCTGTACATGTCCTGTATGGACTGGCAGTATTTGAACTCATGTCCTAGGAAGGCTTTGCCGCTCCCCTGGATTTGAGGCATTATTCCTCAAACCACAGTCATGCTCATATCAAACAATGCACATTCTTACAGGACTTAATTCACTACCTACCCCCCTACAACGAGTGGTTCAGAAGGCCTGGCTATATTAAACTGAAAGCTACAGGAAGCTCATTTTATTGAAGGGCTAGAGAAAGGCAGAGGCTGGAAACATTGGGTCACAGTTAAAAACTCTAACATTCATACTTCTGTTAAATGATGTTGGAGATTGAACACAAGTCTTTATGCACGTTAGCTGAATACTCTACCACCAAGCTGCATCATTGGCTTAGGCACAACTAACTTTTAAAATAAATACGTGTGTTTTAGGTTCTAGAGTTGTGATACTTGTCGGGAGACTATATCAAAACCAAAGATTCCCTATCATGTGGAGATAAAGTACTTCTGTCTGATGCTGAAGAATTATAAGAAAATTTGATTTAACGTTTTAATGTTTTTATTCTTTGATATTTTCATATGCTTATATAATGGCTTCTTTTCATTTTGCCTTCACTCTTAATCCTCCCCCAAACTCTACCTCCTGAATTTGATTGTTATTAACGTTTAAAATTTGGGAATGCTTTGATAGTATTCTGGTTTTTAGTAAAACATGACAGGCTCAATCATTGTATCACAAAAAAACACAAATTTATTTATAAGGCTTTAGCCAACTTCTTTCTGCAATCTTCACCTTATTCCAGTCCAAACACTCACTATTGCTATAGTTCATCAGGGTCTAACTGAGCACCAAACTTTAGACACATGCAACAATTTGGTTTTGATATTGTATTTAGAAGCTACAAGTAGACTCAATTCAATTTAAACAATCTACTATTTATAACTTTATTTATAACACAGTGAAATAAGACTTGTTCCTTCCTGCCATGTCAGTTGAAAAACAATACTGTGGGAAAATCCAAGTTGTAGATGGCGATGACAATAATCCATGGCATTCTGCCTTTGTTTGGATTAGAGTCTAATTCTACAACAAAACTTAGTATTTATAAAAATAGCCCCTCTTTTAAGAAGAAATATAACTAAGTAAATGTTAACAAAAGTGAAGAGCTATTAGGACCAGATGGCCCCATGCAAGCTTCCAAAGAAAAGAAGCAACCAACAATCCTACCCAGCTATGATGTCCATGAACCATGGCGATGACCACCAGCATGGCAAGATAATTGTCTGGATACAATAGGAGCATGCATTCCTTGACAGTAACCAAAAGTCTCTAAATGGACTTAGTGCCCTCACAATAAAGAGAAACCAAGCCTATTATTGAAAACCTAGCCAACTGCCCAAGGCTAGGGAAGTCGTGGATCATGGACAGTCTCCTACACTTTACTTATCCAGCATCATCCCAAATTATGTTCTAAATATTTTGAACTATATACACAGATAACTATAGTCTACATACACAGATAACTATAGTCTTCACTCCTCAGCAAGGAACTTTCTCTTTGAAACAGCAAGGAAACTTCTCTTTGCAACAGACAGAGGCAATTATAGAAAACCATGACAGAATAAATGCAAAGAGAGATGCTGTGGTGCTAAGTTGCAGATGATACATCTACCACACAATTCCCGCATCTGAGGCTCAGGGATCATTGTAGAAGAGTGGGTGGAAAGATTGTAACAGCCAGAGAATTTGGAAGTTTGCCGTGAGATTGTGTCTATTCCTCAAAATGTTAGAGAAGATACACCCACAGTCTCATCATCATGGCTGCCTAAGCAAGACCTGAACAATGAAGACACCAATGAACATATTAACATGAAATGGGGAAAGCTTGAGGGACCACAACATTAGACAGAGAACTATGGGCAACTGGGGAATACTGAGATTGAGAAAAATGGTTTTTCAAGAGAAGTCCCCTCCCCCCAGTTGGCTATCCTATACCAAGTGGTCAGCTCTAAGATCATATACATACAAGTAACATTAAAAGGATTATGCAGATTGTATTTAGGTATTATACATATTATATTATTTATATAAGAACAGTTAAAGACAAAGAGGCTGAGAATCTGAGAGAAAGCAGTGGCAATAGAGTGTATGGGAGGGATTGGAGGAGGAAAAGGATAGGAGGAAGTGATTAAAATTTCAAAAATTAAAAATAAATATAAAACCTTAATAAAAATAATACACCCTTCATGGAAATGCTACAAGGATAAAATAAGAGGAGATACATAAAGCATTTTTTCCACATTTCCTGATATATAGTAAATGTAATCTTCACTAAATAGTGTTCTTTTAACTCCAAGAGGCACCTGGCACCTGGGTGTATGGTTATATGTAAAGGAGTCAGCTGATCTTCCAGTTGAATGTGTCCTCAGGCCTCCTGGTTTTCTTTATTGTAGTAACCGCATTTTGGGTCTGAGTTTCTTAACCTTGAGTGAATACTGAAATTAAACACAGGACTTACCACCCCACTTCCAGAGAATTTGACTTAATTCATCTAATGTAGGACTTGGGCTGGGCAATGGGACTTTTCAAACCCTCTCCATGTAATTCTAGTATGCAGCCAGAGTTGATTATCCCTTGATTTCAGACAGATGCTGCTGCACATCTGTGCAAAGATGATGAATAACTAAGCTATACTACCGAAGTAGGCAGAATACCACTGCAGCATCCTTGATCCTGGATTCCTCCCAAATCTCTCGACCTAGGGTAATTATGAATCCATGAAATTTATGTTGGTCCCCACCTGTAGTTAACAAATATCATCCATCCATACTGTGTACTTTTCCACTAAATATATTCAGCTGGTGCTAGAGGGGGATTAAAAAGCTTATAACTGGTCTTATAATGAGGTTGACTAATGTACCAAGGTAGTCTAAGAGTTAATCTCATTAATGCTGATCTCCTATGCTTGGGCTGTTAGCTGTTGCTCAGCCTTTATTAATTTAGGCTTCAACATGTATCTGCCTTGTCCATGATTCCAGATGGTGCTATAACTCATGCCCTTCTGTCAGTTCCAGAAGATGACTACATGTGTTTTATTTAGATAAACTGTAATTATGCAGACTTTCAGCTGTTTGGGTAATTTTCGTCCATTTGTGGGTGATAAGTGGTAAAATCCACTCTTCATTATTACATACTGAAAATCATCTGAAAACAGATTGGTTTTCATTAATGAAGTCTCATGGGATGAGGGTTGGGTAGGGAAGGGAATCCAGTACTTTACAGTTTAACAAGCATAAATTAAAAAAAAATAACACAACTTCTTTTTTTGAGTCAGGGTTTCTTTATGTAGTCCTGGCTGTCCTGGAACTCACTCTATAGATCTTGCTGGCCTTCAACTTACAGAGATCCGCCTGCCACTGCCTGGTTAAGTAACACAACTTTTACTTGCATAGAAGGCCCAAAGCCAGGAAAGAAAACCCTACCTGGAGAGGGCAGCAGTTATGAATATGTCTCTAACTTGTATGCCTATGGGGTGTTCAGGATTAGTTGAGACACTTAATCCAGTCAAGGGTCTATTAGTAATGCAGGAACATTAACTCAAAGTTGTATTTGTCTAGGGGACAACCCTAACTTGTAGTTGATTTCAATACAAAATGGAGCTATAAATCATATCCACTCAAATACTTGCATTTCTCGCTACATCATTTTCTTTGAAGGTCTCCTAGCATTGCTCTGGCAATACTTATTGCTTTAAAAAAACATTGGTATGAAACCTGGGCATACTGGTGTACATCTTTAATCCCAGCACTTGGGAGGCAAAGATAGGTGGATCTCTGTGAGTTTGAAGCCGGCCTGATCTACAAAGTGAGGATAGCCAAAGCTATATAGTGAGGCCCTGTCTCTAACAACAACAGCAACAATAAAAATAAATAAAATATACAAAGTAATAATTCACTTTGCTCATGATAGAGGAAAATAAATATGACTTTTAAATTAGGATTTGGACAAGTGACTGAATATACAAAAATATAGTTGCAAATAAATTAATCAATTTGGAATCAAAGGAACTAGAATCAGAAATAAATAATGATGGTTGTTCATAAAATATTATATAAATTTAAAACATTCTTTTCTGTTGAGAGGCAGAGAGAGGTATGTATCTATGAGTTCTAGGCTAGCCTATTCTGTACAGGGAATTCTAGGCTAGCCAAGACTACATAGTGAAATCCTGTGTCAAAAACAACAACAACAAAAAGAACAACAACAACAAAAACAACGAATCTTTTAACTGTTCATTAGAAATAAATTATTGGTAATGTTGCTTTTAATGTGGGACTTCAGTTGCTCAAAAAAGAATGTCCTTTTGAAATGTCAAAAAAAAAAAAGTCTCCTGGAAGGGCCCTAAATGCTGAGCCTCTGCAAAATTGAAGTTTTATCTCAGTCACAAATCTTCTATGTTCCAAAATCTTCCCCCAAACTCTGAAATTCTGCCAAGTAGGATGAAGAAAGCAGAAGGGGAGAATAGTTGAGGTTTAATTTGTTTGTAAAGCTGTTCTTCCTTTCTTGTTTATTCCTGGTGGCCAGGAGAGATGTCCTGGGTTGCTTTGTTCTTTGGCTGGGATTGCTACCTTACCATCTGAAGGGCTTTTGAAAGGTTTATTCAGCTTCCTTGAAGCAAAAGGCAAAAGCAAATTCTGCCTTTAAGCACATTCTCAGAGGAAACTAATGTTCTGGAGGATCTCAGGGTCTGGCTTTAGGCACTAGAATCTTGTCTTGGTATTTTGAATGCACATCTGAGCCCTCAAGAAACATTTCTTTTGGTAGTGAAGTTGCTTTTATTCTTGGGGTTTGAGAAAATAGATATAGTACTTACTAACTCTAATCAGCAAAGAGTAGACCTTTACGGAGAGAACATCCATAAAAAAGAAAACATCAAAAACAACAACAACAAAAACCTCTGCCATTGTACTTTCCCCTGTCATTTAATGATAGATGGCAGAGGATTTCCAATCAATTTGAGTATTGTTGCTCTTCTGTGCTGTTTTAACGGGAGACTTCTGTTGTGGAGTACACGTCTTTAAATTGAAAGCAACATACTTTTCCGCAGCTCTTTTTTCCTCTATTTTTCCTGTCTATATTTTTACAGGAAAATGTTTGCCTTTGAAGCCAGAAATAACTGGCAAATTGTATTCATGTTCATCCTAATTTGGGAGAGGAAGACACAGAAGGATACCATTCTTTCTGGAATGTCAGTCTTAAGGAGCATCCATTGAGTGTGTGAGTAGTGAATGCTGTTTATCGTTTCAACCAAGAATTAATTCAGCAACAAGGTCAAATTTAAAATTTAAGGTCCCTTCCAATATCCCAGTCCTGTTTATTTCTTATCTTGAACCTAAATTTAGGGACACTTACTATTTTTAAACAGTACAGAATAAACTTTTCATTTATTTTCTATAGTTTCTATTTTTGAAAAAATAATATATTTACATCATTTTCCCTTCTCTCTCCTCCCCTTAACTGTCTTGTTCTCTCTCAAATTCATAGCCAACTTTCCTTAATTGTTCATTTCAAATATATGTTCATAATCACATAAATACCACCTTCTAAGTCCATATAATACTAATTGTATGTATAGGATCTCAGGTCTGACCACATGGTATTGAGTGAATATTTAGAATATAGTTATGGATTAATCTGATTTACTAAAGTGGTATCTGTAGATTTATCTCCAAGACCAATGGCTTCACTAGCCTCAGAGTGTTGGCTAGATTTCCATTACCAGAAATCATTTCTCTGGGTTGAGTGGGTCTTAAGTCCGATTAGACTGTTGTCGGTTACTGCAAGGTATGTGAGCCACTATTGAACACTTAGGGATATTAGGCCATGTTGGCTATTGTTGTGGTTATAAGCACCTGTGGTAGTTGGAAAGAGAATGTGTCTCTCCCGTGTTCATATGTTACAATACTTGGTTCCCAATTGGTAGAACTCTTTACAAAGAATTAGGAAGCTTGGCCTTGTTGGAGGAGGTATGTTACTGGAGTTGGGATTTGAGGTTCCAAAAAACACATGCCATTTCAAATTATCTCTCTCTACCTTGTGCTTATGTCTCGAGGTGTAAGCTGTCAGCTACTACTCTAGAGCCATGCTTGCCTAGTTTCTGCCATATTCCCTTATAAGCTGCCAATAAACTCTTCTATAAGTTACCTTGGTCATACCATTTTGTCACAATAATAGAAGGTTAACTAAAGCAACATTATAGCTGAGTAGGACTGTGGGTTGCTTCCTTTCTTTGGAAGCCTGCATGGGGCCTTCTGGTACCATGAAAGCTAGTCCTCAGGTGGGAGGCTTTCAGGTCAAATTCAGTTCAGGTTCTCTGGGTATTGTGTCTGAAGTGTATGATGTCTTTAGCAATAAGGACTTACTTTCCACCTCTGCAGGGCTTCCAAGGGTAACAAGAAGAACTTATTATATTCTTAGAGTCTCAGACATCTCTGAACAACAATTTAGAAGGGATTGGGATTTTTGTTAGATGGCTGTGACTCTAGTGGAAGTGGAAGATATTGTCGGCCCAGATGGGAAACTTTCATTTAAGCTAATTTTCAAATATTTGATTTCATGGTGTGTGCTCATGCTTGTGCATGCATGTGCCATGGCATGTTTGTGGAGGTCAGAGGACCACTTGTGAGAGTCAATCTGTTTTGCGTGCTTCAGTGATCAAACTCAGGTAATCAGGCTTAGAAGTAAGCTGCCTTTACATGCCTGACTGCCTTGCTGGCCTCACCTTGTTGGAATGTTTTTACCAAGGAGGAAACCGAAACAAGGGCAGGCCAGATGACTTGAAAGTACTGAGTCCTCCTGAAAAGGAACAAAATCAACAGCCCAAACACAAACAAATAAGCAAACAAACACTGGCTCTTATGCACACTCTACAGAGGCCCATGTTCTCTTTTGTTGCAGTTTTTTTTTTAATCAATCAAGAAGGTTTCTCTTTTCTAGAGGGAAGCTGATGATCTACTCTTACCAAAACAAAAACAACACTCTAGCAAAAATATCAGTGTCAATAGGCCAAATCCTACTGGTGTATGCATACATAATTTACTATGACTTTTAAGAAACTCTTTATCAAGAATTTCACTTCTTCACACGTGCTGTCGATATCTATCTTTCAGATTTGGCCTCCAAGGACGAAAGAGAACTCTGGAAACGTGTCGGGCACTCAAGTGGTCAAGGAAATGCATTCTAGAGAGTTAAACAAAAATTCCAGAGGGGTCTGTCTGCTTACCATAGCTTTGGCCACTATTCTCAGGCTCAGAAGGAGCATCTCATTCAAAAAGAAACATTAATTTCCCCGAGTCAGCCATCCTGCATTGTACTATGACGGCCACATTATCCTCTGGTATTGTTCCACTAATATCCAGAGTGAGTAGAGGGAATGAAGAAATTCCATTTCTCCCAGTTTCCCACTGGGCTGGACATGTATGAAGGATGGATGGCCCCAGGATGCTAGATCAGGCCTTGTATGGTGAGGTAACCCCAAGCAGGGAGGGCAGAAGAAAATCCATTAAAGCAGCTCTGAAGCCCCACTTCAAACAATAAAGCCAGGCTGCAGGCAGCAGGGAAACAGACAGCAGGCAGGCCTGCCCACAGCAATAAGGGAATGCAGGAGGTGGTTGTTTTCTGAGCTCTGGGGTGACCTCGGGGCTTAGAAGCAGAGTCTCAATCAGCCACCCTATCAGCACAGCAGCAATTGCAACTCAAAATCAGTCTCTCTATACAGTGGTCTATGGAGTGGAAAGGGCTGCTGAGACTGCCTCTCTGGTCTTTTTCGCCCCATTTGTACTCATAGATAACAATCCCCATTAGTCGTATTATCTTCAAGTGCATGGAGAACGTCAGCATAAATATAGCTAACATACCATTTCCGTGAATACAAATACAGTGGCAGGACCTGTACAGAGAGGATAATAATCGATGATAGCTTTTCATTTTGAAAATGTATTTCCTTCACAGACAGCTATTTTTCAAAAGAAGATATCTGCATAGAAGAAGAAAAAAAGATGAGAGGGCCATATATATATA
>NW_021604621.1:1893911-1990884 GCF_004785775.1 Grammomys surdaster
GGGCCATATATATATATATATATATATATATATATATATATATATATATATATATATATATGGTCAAATTTCAGCCATGCTGGTCTCTAGATCTTGAAAGAATAAGTGTCCGTAAAATCTATTTCTTTTCTTTTTTTCTGTTTTGCTTGTGTTTCCTAATTTTCTAAAAAAAAAAAAAATTTAGAAATAAATACATTTTCTTTGGTCAAGTTTAGAGGGTTGTTTGTTTGTTTCCTATTTTATGTTGCCAAAACAAAAACACACTTTAGGAATGATTTCATCTGTGCTCAAAGAAATCATTTCAGTCAAGAGATTAGCATTTCTAAAGGTAGAGCATGACATAACCTACTCATGTACTCACTGAGGGGCAAAGGTTCTATAAATAAGATCTAGGAGGCTCTTGGCAGGGCTGAATAGCATTAATAGAGCCAGTGCTAAACCCTAAAAGAAGAGTTGTGCATTGTACCGATTGTACGGACAGTCGTAATCTTGTTGTCTAACAAACATTCATCTTTCCTATACTGTCAGGAGGTTACTTTGGAGCAATACTCAGGGCTTTGGTTAGCCATTCTCTGCAAGGACTGGCGCAGTAGCAGACTAGAGACACTCCCACCAGCTCCAAGTCAGCATCACTTGTAGTCACATGGAAAGCTCCCAGTCAATCTAATCAGGGAATGCTATAAAGCAAGGCTTTCCTTTCTCCTACAGAGAGCTGCTAGTTAAACATACAAGTATTGACCACCCCCACTGCTTCTAGTCAGCAGAACCATTGTCTGGTGCCTGAAAGGGGGAGGGAAAAGTTCTATTTGTACCAAAGCAAAGTTGTATTGCTGTAAAAACTGAAGAGGTTGGATCTAACTCAAGTTTAGCTTTTGGCTTTGCCATTTTTGAGCCAGGGAATCTCACTCCCAGGCTTTCATCTCTACTTATGAGAGAACAGGGACAAATTATTCTGAACTGGAGAGGGAAGTGTTGTTAGGAGCTTAGATTGTGGAGCAAAGACAGCCTTTGCTTTAAATCTTGGCTCGGTATTTATGAGCATCTGTGTGACCTCAGGCTAGTTACCTAACCTCTCTGGGCCTCCATTCACTCATCTGTAAAATAATAGTAATAATACCTTCATTATAGGGCTGTCATTAGGATTAGATGAGCTCATTCTTCGTAATCATGGTGCCAGACATCAATAAATGTTTGTTATAATTATTAAACCTGTTCCTGCTTGTTCTTGACACATAATGTCATAGAACCATGAGGTGAAACTTGGTTTGCTATGATATCTATCTGTAAGACACTGCCTAGGATCTGTTAGGGAGACATTTAAAGCTAACACAGGTAAACAAGCACTGGACCCAGTGACCAGCATCTCATGCGACATAAATACAGAATATAAGGGGTTGGATGAAGCCTAAGAAATCCAGTCTCCTATGCCAGGCCTTTTATTCACTTCTTATTTTGTCTAATGCTCATGCTCCTTGGGTGGACTATGTGTTTCTCTCTTTGGATGTATTTTGTTTGCTTAGTTTTCTTTTCTTTCACAGATGTAGACATCGACAACGGGGTTCTGACATATTAGATAACTTGTTCAAAGATCTGCAGCTGTTAATTTGCAGAGCCAAAAGTCCTTTCCAAGAGACGGGCCAGACACCACTAAAGGGATTGGGAAATGATATTTTTTCAGAAGGAGTGCAAATGTGGTAAAAATTCAGACTCACTTGATTGAAAAAAAAGTGTGAAGCTGGGTTTGGTGGCAAAACACGCACACACACATACACACATACACACACAGGAATCCTGAGACAGGTGAACTGCTGAAAGTCTGAGCACTGACTGGCCTACAGAGGGACTAGTACTACAGTCAGGGCTACATAGCAAGACTAAAACTGTTGCAAAAACAATCAAACAACTCAAAACAATAACAACAAAAACTCTTTTTTTTAAATTTATTTATTGTATGTAAATACACTGTAGCTGTCTTTAGACACCCCATAAGAGGGCATCAGATCTCATTACAGATGGTTGTGAGCCACCATGTGGTTGCTGGGATTTGAACTCATGACCTCCGGAAGACCAGTCAGTACACTTAACCACTGAGCCATCTCACCAGCCCCCCAAAAAACTCTTAAAACTAAAACCAAATCCATCCTACCATCCAATCAAGCAAACAAACCACTCATCTGTTGGTCAGAGTATATCTCACATCACTGGTAGAGTGCTTGCTTTTCATGCCCTGGATGTGCTGTTGACCATAGTAAAGCAGAAACTGACTGAACAGCCAGATGTGAAGGCCCACAGCTGCAATCCCAGCACTCTACAGACTAAGAAAAGGGTATTGTGAATTCAAGACCAGCGTGGCTACATGTTGAAAGCCTTCTGAGAAACAAAAATTTAAAAAGCAAGCAGAAAATCAATAGGTGAAAACGAACCCTGGATCAAAAACAGTATCGTGGATGCAAAGTAAAACCTACAATAGGCACAAAGAAGTGGCTGCTCGTGATAAATCTGATACTTCTCTAGAAAAGTTAATATAAATCAGTTTTAAACGTTTTAGAAAATTCAGATCATCTTTCCCTAAATCTTTTAGGATTGTACTTTACCTTTCTTAGATAGTCTTGTAAAAATCTGATCCTCAAGCCAGTGTCATCACCATGGTTTAGGATCTTGGGAGAAATTCAAATTCACAAATCCCATACCTGAACCTACTGAATCAGAAAGCTGGTTAGCAGAACTGCACACCTTGGGAACTCCAGCCAGGCAGGGGTTACTGAGGTACATTTCCATGTGAGAAGCTGAAGTTGTAGAGAGGGTAGATGGAACAAATGAAAGTTGAATTCTGTTCAAATGGCTACACAAAATGCTCTATGTAAATACTTTGTAAACACGCCTTGACATGTTCATGGGTGGTGACAATATAAGTGAATATTTTAAAACACTTCTACTTCAAGGAAGACTTAACTCAGCATCTTTCCACAACTAACAGCTACATTTTACAAAAGATAAGCCTTTATGTTTCTTTAGCAGACAGGCACCTATAATTGAAAAGCAAAGATTGTTTCCAAAAATGATAAGTAATCTTTGAAGGACCTTACTTAGTATGGACTATAGACTCCCTTTCTTCAGAGCCAGAACTCAGGTTTAGTCAGCGATAAGCAGGGGAAGTTTTACTTGTGCTACTGAGCCCGGGCAAAGACAGGCAATGCTTATAAAATGGCTTCTGTCCTGGCATTTAATTCTGTGCTCTTTCCACAGAGAATTCGGCCTGAGCCAGGCTGAACCTCAGATTCTCAGTCAGATCTCAGGTATGTAGGCAGGAATCTTGAATGCTTTGCTTCATTTCAAGTCACATCACTGCCATCCCCCAAAGAACTGTGCCCTACCAACAATTTCCTTTTCATTACCGAAGGGAAATTAAATGAATTTATGCTCTGCAAAGATAGACATGTTGACAGTGGCTATTTCCACGGAGTGAGATGCTCTTTGTTCCTCTTCATAATTACTTGCGGCTTTTGATTTTAAAATGAATTATTTTAGCAATAGGTATGTTTTCATGTTTAATTTGGAAGATTGGGGCTATAAGCAGAAAGCACAGCCAGGAGTGTTTGTTAAAAAGATATATTGGAGAGAACCTCACAGGCGTATATTCAACAGATAAAACCCTGTTGCTGTGACCTGCTGGCTGGCTGGCCTCAGTGAAAGCCCAGCCTCAAAAGCTTGGACTTTGACTTTAAAATCAAATTTAACAGAAAGTTTTGCTCATAAAAGAGCAGAAAGAGAAAAAGTCAGGACTTAGAGACTAAGAAGTAATTTCCATCAAGGAATGGTGATATTACATGCAAAGCAAGACCATCAAAGCTGTATCTTCAGGCAGCAAGAAACATAAGCATACCATTATGCCCAGATAGAAAGGGAGGGACACCTCTAATGCACAAGATAAAATTCAAGAAGTATGTTTAATGTGATTACCATCTAACAGCACCCTTGGTGTGAACAGAAAAGTGCTCACCTCAATAATAGGCATACACCTTGTCAGAAAGTAAGGAGACAATGGGTTTGGTGAAGAATTAACCACAAAGGAGTGAATCCTATCGATCCTTCCAGCTTCACCACCCATTGAAGGTACAACTTGGGCACACAGTGATGGTTCCAAGTTGTCCTTGAAAACCATAGAATAAGCTTTTGAATCATCAACTGGAGCAAAAGTATGACTTTAATTATTCCAACGAATACAATTGTATTTGGGAGAGATGAAAGTCTGGATTTTTAGATAAAGCAGAAGCATGAAAACAGGTGCTTTTGACTACCTTACTGAGTTTCTTCAAGGGATACATGCTTACTGTATTATGTTGTATTATGTTACTGTGTTGCATGTTATGCAATGCAGGCCTTAAGCAAGTTAGACAATTTTGCTTGTTAGTACAAGACTTGCTAGAACATTAAGGTTTCTTGAAGCCCCCCCCCCCCCCGCCATGTTCAAAAGACTCCTGAGTATAACACAAGCCCAGGCATCACTGTTTATTTTTTATCATCTTGTCAACCTCCTACCAGTTGGACTCACACTACAAAAATAACAGTGATTGGTTAGGAGTTCATGAAGTAGCATAGAAAAGCTTTTGGAAATAGTTGTTGAGCTACACAGGGCAGAGGTGGAAAGAGGAAAGTCGAGGCAAGGTCACTGTCCTTGGTGTTTCCAAGTTACCATACTCTTCATTCTAAGGACTAAACATGATGCCTCAGTGTAATATCCTAATTTGTACTCAAATAAGCCTTCTTCATTTTGCCTAACAATAATAAAACATGTTTCATAATACAGATTACTCCTTGGCCAGCCTTAAAAGATGGCCAGAAGTTCTGCATTTGTACTTTAGACATAAATGAGAATCAAGCTATAGTTTAGCTATGATTTTTTCCATTTTCAGTATCTGCCCAGAAGCTTTGCTTTAATCTTCAAAAGGATGAAAGAGTGGGAGGAAAGGCTCAAGGATTTACCAACACCAAGAGATCATTTCCCATTAAGGTAGCATTTGAATGAGCCTTACTAGAGGGTAAGCATTTCAATAGCAAAAGGTTCTAGGGTGATGAAGAAGTATCAGGAGAGAAGGAAGCAGATATTCAATGAAAGAGGAAGTGGTGGGAAGGAGCTAAGGGAAGCCACACTGGGTATGGACAAGAAACACATGATAATCCCTCTAGGAGGTAGAACAAACATTACACTACAGTTTGGAAGTAATGAGAAAGCAAGCTAGAAAGATAGGTCTTGAAAGGTTTTTCAATTAAACTTAAGGATTTGATATTTTATTCAGTTGGTAAGAAAACATCATGAATTTTTTTTTTGATAGGAAGTATGTTATCCAAGAACTACATCAGCAAGATTAATAAAGGGATCAACGAATTGAGAGAGACCTTGCAGATGAGACAGATTAAGGTACCTTATAGGCAAGATGTGGTCCCTGCCTTCACAGAGCTCATACTAGGTAAACTAAGATCAGCACTATGAAACACTCCCATGCCCTTCAGTCTGGTTCTGCAAGCATTCTACTATATGATTCACACTATACAACTATACAACCCATGTTGGTCACAGCCATTACAGCCAAATTGTGGTCCTGAATTTTGAACCCCATGATTAGAAACCTTTTCTAGTTTTCTTGGATTAATAACTCCTCACTCACTCACGGGAGGGCAAAAGAAAGAACTCATAAAATAGCCTTTCTTATAGAACGGTCTTTAAAGTCTCTTTTCCTCACTTAATTTGGCAGCCCAGTCCTTTATGGTGCAGCAAATCTTGAAGCTGACAGAGCCAACTCCACTACTCTCAAATCACCTGTGCTAATTTGCCGAACAGACTTCTGAGAGTACAAGTAAATATCATTTAGAAAGAAAAACATGCTATCTCCATGGCAACGTAAATGTCTGAGAAGGAGCCCACCTTGAAATCACCAAACAATAGTCTCTTTGAGAAATCTCTAGGGCTGGGGTTAAACAATCTCTTATTAAAAAGGTTGGCTGCTTTTAATGTATCCACTTTTCAAACCTACAAATACAGGCCCTGCCTCTTAACATTCCTATGCAGGTGGTCACTTTCCTCTTCAGAGTGCACTGGAAAATGATATTGTGATTCTAAAAGACTCATGGCTTATCCACAGAGTGGGCAATTATTGAGTAGACACTTTATGCACATTGCCATGCTAAGTACTCAACAGATAGCATAATAAAAATGGCAAAAATATCAAATCCTTTAGGATACTAAAATCTACCCACAAAGATCCTTGAGAACAGGGGGAGAGGTGGCCAACATTATCAGGTACTCATACTGCAACAATCATTGGCATTACAGAGATAGTATAATTTCTACTGGAACTGGTTTTCCTAAACCAGTTCTGGTGTGTTCTTTGCCTATATCTATTCACCTACTAAAAAGTGTCTGAGAACCTTTGGTACTTAAGGATTTAAGATATATGTTCCAGTTGTTCCTATACTTAAAAGGCTATAAAGCGTTCTTTACTTTTTTCATAGTACATATCTCTATTTGGGTTTCTTTTTGAGACTACAATGTGATTATATTATTGCCTTCTTCCCTTTTCTTCCTCAAAATCCTTAGAACTCTCTCATGTTTCTCCCCTACTCTCTTTCAAATTCATGGTCTTTTAATTATTATTATTAGTGTATTATTATTTTCCTAAATATGTAAATAACACCCACCTAGAATGTATAATGTTACTTTTATGAATATATATATTCAGGACTGACCATTTAGTATTGGATAACCAGTTGGTGTGCTTTTCCCTGGGGAAGACTATTTTTGGACAGAGGACCCAGAGACCCCAAGCTAGATATGACTTGAAAGTGCTCTTCTTGAGAACTAGCTTTCAGGTACCAGAAGGTGCTACAAAGATTTATAAAAGAAGAAATGCCACAGGTTTTAAATTCAGAAAATTAAATTCATTTATTTGTTATTCACTCAACCCAATAATAACACTTACACATGCTATCCATGTAGTGAGCAAGGCAGAAGAGGTCTTATGGAGTTTATAATTTCATGACTTACACACACACACACACACACACACACACACACACGAGTATAGATAATTCGTGTAGTGCATACTTACACTGATGGGTGGAGTATTATCATTATGAACATTAGGAATGGTTCCACACAAGATCCCCACACTCGCACCTGGTAGGATCAGCCTCTTGCACAGCTACATCACAGTCCCAAGCCCAGAGATGTGTGGCTTACCAATATAAATACGATGAAGTGACTTGACTTATTTCAGGCCTGGCCTTCAAATGTCATTCCTAAAATTTCATTTGCATTTCAGACTTCAGTTTCCCTACCTGATCATCACTGAGATCGAATAAGGACAAAAAATAAATGGTCACTCTGATAAAGTTTCTTGTCTGGTTTCCTGTTTCCTTAGAAGTCCACCATCTCTTGTTACTGTGACAAATTATACACTAAACTTCAGTTTTGTTCTTACATCTTCCTATAGTGACTTATGTAGTGTCCCTCTCCCCCTCCCTCAGTCTCCATTCTCCAACTTTCAGCTTTTCCTTCAGGCATTGGGGAAATAATGACTGCAGTTAAGTACATGATGGTCCAACCTAGTATTTAATATGGACCAGGAGACCAGTGAACAACATATTTTTATCATCTTGTAACTCTAACATTACATGGACCTGTTAAAGTCACCTACGGGCTATATGCAAATAATTTATCACAAATATTTGTCAATATACTAAAGTTTGTAAATGGATGAAAACAGACTTAAGGTTATCTCTATATATTAATAACATTCGGGTCACTTAAGAAGTCTTGCTTGCTAGCTCTGTCAATATTTGATGATGCCTTGGGTGCTCACAGTATATCTGTTGTAGCTCTCAGAATTCTGCACTAAAGTCATCATCTTTCTTAGCCTCTCTTTGTAAGCTATGAGCTTTTCCAGAGAAAGGTGAAATAGAATTTATTTCTGTATTTCTAGTGCTAAGCACAACTGCTGATGGACATTTGTTTAATAGGAACAAGAACACTGACACTAAAGTTACCAAGAAAAAGAATGAATTCCTTTAAGGGCTAATATGGCTCCACCTTGTTTTACCTATGATAACTAAGCAAACCTAAATTCAATTGATCGTGACTTTTAATAACTTTTTCTCACCCGACTCTGTTGGGTATGGTATTAACTAATATTTTTTTTTTACTTGGACTGCAAATATAAAAAAAACTGAAAGGCCTTGATTCAAATTATCTTCATGAACTGGTGGTTTAGAAGTGGCAAGATATGGTAGAACGAGGAAGGTTAAATGGAAAACGGAGTTTTGATAGTTTCTAGAGGTGGAATTTGTAGTTGAAGCACGGGGCAAAGGCATACACTAAAACCACTTTCAGCATTCTAGGGATGCATCACCACTAGAAATGATTGGCTTTATGATGGTTCAAAATAGAGCAAACCACAAACTGTGGAAGCAAACCTATTCGCAGTATTTAAAAAAATTATCCCCCCTAAGCCTGTGTCAATAAGTTCTCTCATTTTTCTGAATTGTCACCTTTTGGTTCTCCAACGGCATCCTATACACTCCCTAAAATGTGCAGGTCCCCAGCATTATTTCTTCTGACCTTCAAATCAAAGCTACAAAGTAGGCAATTTCATTATATGAATTTTAGAAATGTGAAGGCGAGGGCCAGAGAATGAAATTTATTATGCTAAACCATACAGGTACTCATTGACCAGAGCTGTGACTCTAATCCAGATTTGCTTGATGCCAAATTCCTTGCTTTTAACCACTCTGCTAAAGCTACCGTCTTATCTAACTCAAGCAAGCTGCAATTTCTTATTATCATGTCTTGCCACCGTAACGGAGGGTAACTGTCACACCATCCATGAAACACCTTTCTTAGTACCAGGAGATTTGTGATGATGCCGAACACTACTCATTTCTTCCTAAAATTAAACACAGATGGCTTAACATTTAGGCTCTATTTAGCAGATCTTTAATTAAATCAACCATACTTAGAAAAACTTGTTAAGCCCCTACTAGGTGCCCCTTCTGTTTTTCCGGACTTAATTCGAGTTCCTGACTTGATGTGGGAACAGTATATAAGTGGAGAAAGCGAGGGTGAGAGCAGATGGACAAATCAATTCTATTCATTCTAAGTGGTCATGTGGTTTGGAAAGCTAAAGGATACAAGTGGTCATCATTTGCCTTTTGGATATACAGGTCAGGGACATACCACAGGCACAACATATTTTGGAGTTGAGGAAATAAAGAAGTTCCATGTTTGTATCTTACTTGTGTAGAATCAACAGATGTGATCCAGAAAGACTATATTCAGAGCAGCTGCTGGAAGACTGGACACAGCTGTGCAGAAGTCATTAACTTCAGAAGAGAAGTATTTCTACTCATACCAACAGCTGTGTCAATCATATTTGGATGTAACCAGATGTTTTGTGTCTGGGTGATAGCTAGGATTGACTGCCCTTGCACAACTTCTAAATAAATCTCAAGCCCTAGAGATCTATTTTGTTTTCTTTCACTTCAATTTCTAAGAACCCCTCATCTTTTAATTTATATCAGTATCCAACTACATGCCTCATGTTTTTATTTTTACTCAACTATGATTCTTTTCAAACATACAGTTGTCAGTGAACCAATTAATTAAATACCTTCTACAAAATTGTATATTTAGCAACACTAACACATATCATTTCAGGCTGTCATGGGCTCTGTCTCTTATGAGCTTTCAAACTGATAATATTTGGGAGGCAAGAATAACTCAAATTAGAAGCTTACTGGGATTTCTTGCTTTACCTGTGACATGGCAAATAAAAATGGGACAGAAATCAGGATTTCAAAGTACAGTAGAGAGATGTCTTGAAGTTAGCATAGTTAGAGCAGTATTATGAAGAGATTGTCACTTGCCCTCTTGAAGGAGGGGGTCTTTTGAAATTAAGGAGGAATAAGAATGCTTTATTGACAAAGGAAGGATGGATCTGGAAAATGAGTATGGGGATAGATCGCAGAGGACTTACGTTTTCAGTGAGGAAAGATTCTGTCATCTTATAGAAGCCTGAAATCAAGAACTATCCTGATTTTAGTCTACAGAATATTGCAAACATTGATTTACCATTTTTAATTTTGTGGAAACCAGTCCCCATGACCCTTCCATACAGTATTTAATTATTCGGCTGCTATCACTTTTAATTCTGTTTCCAAGGATTTTTCCCCTTGGTTGATTAAAATAATATATTTATGGTATGAACCCCCAGCTCTCAGGCCTTTATCCCTTAGCAGTCACAACCTGAAAAGTCACTAAGCCCTATCACAGTGTACTCAGCTTAATTAACTGCACAAATAGATCGTTTCTTTAACACAAAAATTATCTGGAGAGAGAAATAAAAGCTAGGAAGAGAAGCTACAAGAAGCAGAAGCAAGAAGACAAATTTATCTCACTCAGGAAGCC
Source organism: Grammomys surdaster (assembly GCF_004785775.1). Lineage (NCBI taxonomy): Eukaryota > Metazoa > Chordata > Mammalia > Rodentia > Muridae > Grammomys > Grammomys surdaster. The sequence goes on from NW_021604621.1 coordinate 1,904,371, forward strand.
ATACTGGTTATCATAACAATAACAAATATTTATAGAGGACTTTCATCCTGAAGGATCCCAGAGCCCCAGCGCAATGAACACTTGTGGTAAATAGATTAAAGGAGCTACTCAGCCCTCCAAGAAAGGAAGCTCTCTCCCTCAGGCCCAGTGCACTAAGTCATTCCTGGGACAGCATTCGATTATAGCCAAGGGATTTTAAAGGGATCTGAATGCAACTTCCAAGTTATAAAATGTAGACAGCATGCATAAAGAATCTTTTCACAGGAGAGAGCCTGGGAATGTCAGCTATTCATTTAACTCTCTTGCATTAAGATCACAGTAGCATCTGAGGCCAGTGAAAAGTCATTGACTTGAGATCAAAGAAGTCATGCTATGGGATACTGTTTTATAACATAGCAACACACTTCTAAATAAAGTGAGTAATTGGTGAATATATAGAAAATGATTTACATTCTCTTCAGAAAGTCAAGGCATAATCAGAATAATGAAACTTTGATTGTTTTAGGAGAATAGGCTTAACATCTTTGGGTCTTAATTTCTTCAGTTCAATTGTGTGTTGTGCTGTGTGTGTGTGTGCAAGCATACATGGATGTGTGGAACGAGAGAGAGGGAGAAGCAAAGGGAGAGACAGAGACATAGAGAGACACAGAGAGAAGAATATATACAATAACTCTTTTTTTTTTCTCATTGGTAGGATTGGTCAAAGGTCATTTGACTCAAATACCAATTGGAAATCTACATTACATGGAACTTCCCACCAGTAATAAAACATCAGCAAGAAGAACTGGTTGAAAGAAGGCAGAACTTGGACACATGGGATAAACTGGATTATAAAGACCACTTAGTCTAGTGGTTTTCACATGATTCTGTACAGTCTCATAGTTCCTTGGGAGCAAAAGAACAAAGAAATGAAGTGGTACTGGGCTTTGATGAAAATTTTGAAACCTACTCACTCTATGTTAGAATGACTGTACTTACAGAGGATACTGTGTCTTTTCAAAGCAGCCTACGGCTCATTGAAAGCTTTTCCTCATACTGAGCTGGAATTGTATTTCCTATAGGTTTAATTTATTGATCCAACTTCTGGTCCTGTAGCACAATAGAACTGCCATGACAGCCTTCAAATATGTCAAGACAAGTATTTAACCAGAAGTCTCCTCTATAGTACCAATAGCCTCATTTCCTTCCCTTGTACCCTACATATTCTAAGTCATTGTCTTTAGAACACAACTCATTTGCTTTCCTTATGTCTAAACCACACGGTTTTGAGCTATGATGGGATTTCAAGCGTAGAAGAATGCATGGCAATCAAGTTACCTGGAATAGGAATTGTGCCACATTCACCTATATTTATGTGATCTAAGGTTACTTTGGCCAACAACAATGAATCATCCCAAGACTCACTTAGAATGGCTGTCAAGAACTGGGTAAGCTACATACAAAATGGACTGTGTATATGTGGCTAGAGGTGCAATGTCCTATTAGAATGACACAAATGAAGAGCAGGATTATTATTTGTAGATAGCTCATAGAGGGAATTGTTAAGGTAAGAGTTGTCTTTTGAACCTCGTAAATCAATGATCCCACTAACAAACAACAACCAATAATCACTCATACATCTCTGTATCTGGATGATTAGAAGCTCTTTAAAAGATCTTTTGTCTCAGGGTTACAACCTGTGTGATAAACACCATAACCAAAAGCAATTTGAGGAGGTATGAGTTAATTTTCCTGGAATTTCCATGTCAGTGTTCATCATTGAAGGAAGTCAGAAGGAACTGAAACAGGACAGGAACCTGGAGGCAGGAGCTGATGCAGAAACCATGAAGAAATTGTACTTACTGGTACCTTAATACACGCTCTATCAGTTTACTTTCATATAGAACAAGCTGGGCTCTCCCACATTATCATTAATTAAGAATACCATAAAGACTTGCCTACAGCAGTTTTTTAAATTTTTGACATTATAATTTGATTGAAATGTTTCTCCTTTTCCTTTCCTCCCTCCTAAGTCTTCTAATATACCCTTATCCACTCTCCGTCAAATCCATGGCCTCTTTTTTGTTATTAATTGTAATTGCATGCATATATGTATATACATATGCATTCCCAAATATGACTTGTTCAGTCCCGATAATGCTACCTGTATTTATGTTTTCAGTGCTGATCCTTTGACACTAGTCAACAAATTGTTGGGCTCTTCTCTAGGGAGGACGACCTCTCCTGTTCCCAGCTTTCCTCAATTGCCTATAGTTTTTGTGTGGGATTGAGGCCTCATGGAATTTTCTCCATCGAGATTGACATGTTCATTGGTGTCATCCTTATTCAGCTCTCATTGGACAGTCATGTTTGTGAGACTTTATAGGTGTAACTTCTGATATTACTAGGAGACACAATCTCACAGCAAACTCTCTGATCCTCTGACTCTAACCATCTTTCCATACACCCGGCTTTGGTGCCAGAGTATTTTGTAGATGTATTCTTTAGGACTGGGGTCCACAACTCTGTATTATGATTGGTTGTGGCTTTCTGTCATGGTCCTTGTCTGTTGCAAAGAGAAGATCCCTTGATGAGAGGTGAAGACTAAACTTAACTGTGGCCATAAGAACATATGCTTATAAGTTGTTGTTATGGATCATTCTGGTTTAGTAAATTAGTGGTTGTACATCTCGAATAATGCCGACTTCACTAACACTGAGTAGCTAGCTCAGCCAGTACTAGGGATGGTCTACCTCTTGTTGAGTGCGTTTTAAGTCCACTAAGGCTAGTATGTAACTACTGCATTTTTAGGGTTATCGTGTCATGCTGATCTTTGACGTGGTTCTGGACTGTTGGTTGCCTTTCTCTTTGGAAGCATACATGGCACCTTCTCATTCCATGAAAGCTAGTAATCAGAGAGGTAGCATTCAGGTTAGTTCCAGCTCAGGGGTCTCTAGGCCCTGTTTCTAAAGCACATGATGTCTTCAGCAATAGGGACTTACCTTCCACCTCTGAGTGGTAATCATGGGCAACAGCAATCGGCTGTATGTTTTGAGAGTCTCTTGGACAGCCCTGGCTAAAAAAATCAAAAGAGGGTTTCAAATTTGCGTGGCAGTTTGGTTTTTTGTTTAGGTGGTATTTGGCTCTTGGAGGGAACACTGCCAGCTCGGATGAAAACAGTTCACTAAAACTATATTTGTATATTTATACATAGTTATGTACATTAAAGGTTTTTAAGTAGTCAAAAGTAGGATTCCGTGTGGCTTATTGTTATTACCTACCTATGACAGGATCTTATGGATGCATTTTCTCATTTGTGGTTCCCTTCTCTCAGATGACTCTAGCTTGTATCCAGTTGGCATAAAAACTAGCTAGCATAATCCTCAAAAGCTGGTTAGTGAAATACATTCACAGGAGTTATCCAGTGGGAGTTTAAAGCCACAACCACTGTAATGTTTTCATCCAAGTAGGGAATCATGATAAAAATCAAAAGATGTATTGCTGTTAGCTCCCAAGCATAGGCATCCCTGAAGCACACCACTAGTAAGTAGAAGAGGCTTAGAAACTCAGTGTCTCGACCCTAAAGCATAAGCATTTATCTTCTCAGCTGAAAGCTTATCTCAAAGCCAAACACATGTACCTGAACCTCACATTTCCAGACACCTGCAATCTGTGTAGGTACCTTCAATGATTATCCATTCATATCAGATGCTCTGTCTGGGTTTGCAAAGCACAATAGCTTGTGTTGCAGTTTGGTAAATTTGTTGCCAGCTCTTTAAAGTTGTGCTTTGATTGGAAGTCAGGTAGGGTCGAATCTTCAATTAGGTATATTTCACTCCTGGATCACAGTAGTTATTCTCACTGAGATTTTGGAATCCAGAGCAAATTAAAGGATACTTTACTTCCATTCTTAAGAGGGCTTTATTTTAGTCCAAATCTATTCAAGACGGTTTTGCTAGATAGGTTCTGAGATAATATATATCAGATAACCACTGAGAACTCTCAGTTGTCTAGTGAAAGTAAGGGAAAATGCTATTTTTTCACATAATACGTGTTATATATGTTAAGATGATTCCCATAGTAATTTTGAGCTCCATGGCATGCACTTATATATATCTTCATGACATACCTACAGCTTATGATTTGATGTCTCTTAAACAAAACCATGTACTTAGTATGTATGTACTCATGCTAGCCCTTCTGTGGGAGACCTCTGTCTACATGTGAGTTCATATTCAATTTCCAAATTCAAGCATAACTACTTCCTATAGTCTTTTCTGAGTCCCCACCCTTACCAATTAGACAATTTCTGAATATAAACCCAATGAAACGGTAGTACAGCATTACCAAGTTGTTTAGTAAGGCTACTTTTTAAATGCTCAAATATATTTTCATTAGGTTTAAAAGTGAGAGCTATTATCTCTGCTGGGCTTTCATCTTCTCAACCACTATTCAAGTGTCTGGGGAAAAATAATGTTTTGGAAATAATGAACAATGGATGGAAGGAAGTAAGCAAGTAATTTCTCTCTACTAGCCCTTGACTCCCTTTGAGGGTAGGTATTACATATTACTCATTTTTTTTGTACACACAGTGGTGTGTAGTCTGCATACTCATAATAAACCCATGTGGAATTAAAAGACAGTTAAAAAGATCTTATAACATAAAAATCATTGATTGTTTAGTTGCTGCCCAAATATCAATAGTTTTAAGGTTGTAAAAGAACAAATTGGAAAGAAACTCAGTGATAAGAGTTACAAGCCCAAATGCTCAAGGTGTTCACAGGAAGGAGGATGGAGTGTGGGCTGGAACTGCCTAGGCAAGATTCTCAAATTGTACTATGCAGATGAATCATCAGGGCAATTTGTTACCATGCAAAGCTGATTCAGTAGGTCTGGTAAAGGCCTTATTTCTTACTCTATAGAGACAATAAATGACAAGAGTTTGCCATTTTTACTTTATAGCCTAGGAAACTGAGGCCCACAGAACTGAAGATTCTTTCTCCAAACCTGGGTCAGAATTCATACCATCAAAGTAATTTTTCATCACATCGCCCTGCAGATTGTCACTTTAAACTGCAGGGTCTTAAGAAGGCCACTTGTGAAATTATCTTCACATTATTCCAATCATCTCTTTAACTACAGCTCATTATATGGCTAAGTACAATCTGTCTTTGGAGTTTTAATTCTGTGACCCCCAAAGACTATTAATTTCCTTCTATTTAGTCATTGAGGGTTTCTCCTTAGCCTCCATCTGTTCCCATTGTTTGCTGAGGAAGAATGAAGTAATTGGAGTATGAATGTACAGAGGCACCCTCTAACCTATTTCATTTGGGGGGAATTCAATAAACCAGTTTGACTCTCTTCCTGACAGCATTGGTGTCTCTTCCCTGAGGCCGTGCGCTTGTTTTACTTGCAAAGCACCATGTCTTCCAACATAGAGAAATATTGCTCTGCTCTTGCCTAATGTTGTCAAGGAGTTTATTGATCTTCAAATATCCTTCTTTGGCGACTTCGTTTTTACATATCTGCATGGCTAGGATGTTGGTAGGATACATACACACACACACACACACACACACAAACACACACATATCATCAGGCATCATTTAATGACTATTTGAAAACAATGTGTTTTGCTGCTTCAGAATTAAATGATTTGAGGTTCATACAGAAATGAGAAAATGAGTTTTCTAGAATAAGGTGGACTCAATTCAAAACTTGGATCATCAAATATAGGTGACAAAAACCTAACAGGTTCTTAAGTACCATTTCAGGCTTACCAATTCCTACAACGGGACAATGAATAGTTTCTACTTCATAGGGTTACTGGGACAATGAATAGTGTTCTGTTTACATGTTGGCACTCAGTCAATGGTGGGAGGGTATTTTCCTACGTCCATAATTAATAAAAAAGAATGTAAAAGGATATATAGGAAGACTTTCATCGTTAAAAGAAGGGAACTAGAGAATGCAACTGTTCTCTTATTTGTTTATTTAAGTATGCCCTGTATATGGATACTTTGTATGTCTGTATATGAGAAGAGAACATCAGCCAAGTTTGAGCTGCCATGTGGATACTGGGAACTGATCTCAGAACCTTTGGAAGAGCAGGAAGTGCTCTTAACCACTGAGCCATCTCTTCAGCCCCAAGATATGTGTTTTGTATTGTTTTACAAAATAATTATTCTTAGTAATGATACTGGAAAATTTCACTCCATTCTATTTTAACCTTATCCAGTTGGTTATATTGCATTAGTAAAGAAATGCTGGCCAAAAGCTATACCAGTGAATTTTAAAACAGGGATTTTTTTTAAACTGTGGTTTGTAGAACACTGATTTGCATGTCTCCAGACTCTATTTCTTTTTTGTTTGTTTGTTCGTTTGTTTGTTTTTGTTTTTCAAGACAGGGTTTCTCTGTGTAGCCCTGGCTGTCTTGGAACTCACTCTGTAGACCAGGGTGGTCTCGAACTCAGACATCTGCCTGCCTCTGCCTCCCAAGTGCTGGGATTAAAGGTGTGTGCCACCACTGGCTGGCTCCAGACTCTATTTCTATGAATTAAGAAAAGAAACAGTCCTTTGAAGAGCCACACAGATTATGGGTCCTATTCACCCTTTCAATTTTCAGCTGAAATGCTTCCCCAGAAAGCTCTTCCTGACTTCTCCAGAAGAGATCATATTATTTTGTTTCATCTAGTAATATGATTGTGTTACTTTCCCTTGCATCCCTTATTGCAACTGATAATTTTTGTTTGTGTATTTTTTTATTCATTTGTATATTTCCCTCTAGAATATAAGATACAAAAAGACAAGGGTTTTGTCCATCCTTTTCAATAGTAGATTATAGCTTATAGCCCAGCCTAGTACCTAGGACATAATAAGAATTCCATATGTATATGCAGAACGGAGGAACAAACTAATAAATGCATGAATACATAAAGGTGATTCCAGACCCAGATATAAACCCAGTCAATCATGCAAAATATCATGACATAATTTGTTCTATGTGCTGAATTAATTATCTGCTGCAGTCTTGTTAAAACAAAGACAAAACAATACTCTTATATATCCTATTATAATTTAATAGCTTCTAGGAGAAGGAGAGTCAGTTTCCTTATCTTTAAAAAATTACTTTACTTATAATCATGTGTATATCTGTATCATATTTGTGTGACTGTGTGCTGTGTGTAGGTTGCTACAGGGCCAGAGGCATTGGATCCCCTGGAGCTGAATTTAGAGGTACTTGTATGTCACCTGACATGGGTACTAGGAATCCATCTTGAGTCCCCTGCAATAGGAAAGTGGGCTCTTAACCACTGACCCTTGTCTCCAACTCTCAAAGGATATTATTTGTCTTCAATGGTGTAACCATCTGTTAGGCTAAGCACACTCCAGTGCAAGACCAACTCCCAAGAGGAGTTGGGCAACACAAATTGAACTTGGTGGTTTTTTTCTTGTAATGAAAAGAAAACATCAAAAGTGGATGGCTATGAGAATGAGAGCAGGAAAGGTGGATTTGGGAGGAGTTTAGAGAGGAGAATGAATATGGTCAAAATACACAATATTCTTTGAGAATTTATAAAAATATTCAGCAACAGCAAAAAGCTATCTCCTTTGGTAAATTGGGTAAGGCCCAAGAGTTTGGAAAGTTCATAGCACTTAGTAAATTGTAAATGCTTCATAAAGCTTTGTTTTATTAATAAGCATAAGTAGGATATTAGTAAACAATTGTAAATTATATTAGTGTATGTGTATGTACACATGAGGACACTGTGTGTGTATGTGTGTGTGTGTATATGTGTGTGTGTGTGTATGTGTGTATGTAGCTTCTGGGAGTCTCTCCTTCACTGTGGGTTCCAGGGATTGAAACTACGTCATCAGTTTTGTGCAGGGAGAGCAAACTTTCGCTGCATGGGACCAAATAATAAATAACTGCATCTAGTCTAGTTATAGTTAGCTGACTCTAAGTTTAATACAACATTCATTTCCATATTCCACAGAAAATACCATTGCATTAGGACACACAGATAATGAAATTGGACACTCAGTGTTCCAACTTTCCTGGCAGCATGCACCACGTGTTTTGAGGCCTACCTATTTTAGTTCTGGTGCTACTATTACCTGCCCTGTTTACTGGAGCTAAAAACATTTCATCTTAGATGTGATATGTATTGGTAGTTTTTCTTTTTCATTCTGTCATATGTGTACTTTGAAAGCTCTGGAGACTATCAGTTTCACAGATAGAACACGTAACTCTCTATTTTGTTCAGGTTCCCGGAGTTTTTATTTATTTATTTAGAGACAAGGTTTCTTTGTGCAGTGTTAACTGTCCTAGAAATCACTCTTGTAAATCAGGCTGGTTTTGCAGTCACAGATATCCATCTGCCTATGCCTCCCGAGTGCTGGGATTAAAGGCATGGGTCACCACCACCTGGCTCTTGGAATTTTAAACACTCTAGATCCCATGGTATAACAGGCTGGGTGGAGAATTAGGAAGTATGATCTCTATCATAACACATCTCTCCATCCATTTTAGTAAATCTCTCACAAATCATTCTGTAGCAGAGATTTTCTGAGTTGCCACTATATTGGCAGAGTCCAGAAGCAGGAATGCTAAAGATAAGACTATTAACGGCTGCCAGAGTGTTTGCGTTCTAGTTGCATGTAAATGAATCCTCAAGAATTCCACCTTACCACTTTAGGGCTTTAGGAAAGAGACAGGCAGAACCTTCAAACTCTGGGATGTCTCTAGTCTCTATTATCACTGCTTCTCTTAGAGCCAGGGATTCCTTAACTCTGTTCTTAGGGTTAGAGATGAAGAGCTGGAAGCTCGACATCAGAGTACATACTATGAATACTTCTGCTCACATGCTCACTCAGGGCTTCACAGTAATGTGTCTGTCTCTGCTGTATTTCTCCACATTCCCTGACCCAGTTACAGCTTCTAGACTGCTGTGTCTGACGGGCTGTCTGTACTCTTTGGACTCCTTCCCACCAATGTCCTCTGCTCAACCAATCCTCAACTCAAATGTGACATCTTCTCTGACACTTTATTCGTGAGTCTAAGGAGATGTACTAAGTTTCTCTTCCATGCATCCCCCACCTCCCACCTCAAGCACTTTGTTCAAACCTTTATGCTTAGATCTAGGAAACCATCTGTTCTCTGGGTTATCACACTCATTATGAACCCTACTGAGACAGGACCTGTCTTATTGATTTCATTTTTAAAATAACATCTATTGTGTGTTTTTAATACAGAAAAGCATAAAAAGAGGAAAAGAATAGTAATTTATCTCCAAGAAACCTCTTGTGGCCTTTAAAGAAAAATTCAATATATGAGCATGGTAGGAAAATTCAAATTGTCCAAAACCATACAAAATGAAAATTAAATGTCTTTCACTAGCTAACCCTCACCTCAGAAGAAATCTTGGACAATAGTTTACCTGTTACAGCAGAAAATTGTATATACACCTATTATAAACAATGTATCTATTGTGTCTTATTGGAATTTTTCTATTTTTTAAAGCTTAATGTTATATGTCTTAATGTTTCCCTTTAATTATATATTTCTGAAACTTCTTTTTCAAATTGCCACATGTAGTACAATCTCATCCTTTTTCATAGCTGCATGGGATATTATTTGGGATGAATATAAGTTAGTCATTTGGGCTTCTACCTATACATATTAGGCTTTTTGAAATCTTACCACAGCAAAGCTATAGAAGTTTCTCCTAGTGAATGTGAGGCAATATCATATTTCATCGAATCAAAGATGCATCCCAATCTCTGAGACATTCAAATACACATACAATGTTCAACTATATAATAAATATGAATCAGGAACTCAATTCAATATTATGTTTGTGAAGAAGTAGAAATGATAGATCAAAGAGAAATGAATTTTTGACAGGTGTTAAATTTTCTTTAAAAACTGGCCACATCAGCTTCTACTCTCATCAGTAGTGTGTGTGTGTGAACAACCATTTTCCCACACTCTTGACAATACACAGCAATTACCTTGGCAATAGCTAACTTTTTAATTGTTAAGGAAAGCAGTGGTACTTAGCTTCCACTAATGAAGTACAACTGGAGACACAATATATTAAATACCTTCCTACTCTTTCAAATTGGAGAACTCTAATTTACTGCAGAATTTAAACAACCAACTTGCAGCAAAGCAGAAGTTTTCAGATACAAGTTCATTCAAAAATTAGGTTTTCTATTTAGAGCTGTAAATCTAAAGAACAGCAAGGGGGAGTGGACATGTACAGTGTTGGATACTAAATACAAGAAAAACATTGAACTCCTCCCACAAAGGCAGCTGAGATCACTCAGAAATGAGACAAAAGTTCAGCTAGTTCTGCCCCGTTTCCTGACCTTACTTAGCTGATAGTCTTCTCATGTTTCTGGACTGTTGCTTTCAGTTATCCACCAAATCATGCATCTTCTACAAAAGGGTCTGCCTGTCCTCAGAAAGTCTTCTTTCATTGTATCCATTGATACTGACATATAAAGAACACAAACCCACTTTAGAGAATATTGTTACACATTCAGTTGGCATAATCCTTTGTATGGCTTTTTGGTTGCTTTGTGTTGGGATGGTGATGTTTTAACCTTCATATGGGTTACACTGTGACCAAGAGTGAGATGGCTGTCTGAAACTGCTTCTGCCTTGGGAGAAATGAGCTCATGGATGTCTTTGACACAGTAACCACTTAATCACATGCCCCAGTGAACTCCAGATACATATTTAAGAAACATGATTATGAGTAAGACCTGTGTGACAAGAGACAGGATTGAAACAATGTGGAACATGACAGACATGTTACAGGGAGAGACAGGCAAGGAAAACAAGGAAGAAAAATGATGAAGGACTGAGTCAGCTAAGCTGCTGCTGAGATTAGGGAAAACAAGGAAAAACAAAATCTCTTTGCTTCTCCCACACAGAATTATACCCCTTACCTGAAATGGGAGTTCACAAAACTAACGAGATGACTGAAACATTTTAAAGTGCATGGCAGCATCAAAGAAATGGATAATTTTTTTTCTCGTTGGGGAATTCTATGCTTCATAACATCAAAAGAATGGGCCCTCTTTGGAAAGGGGCATCTTCTCAAAGCAGTACCTGGCTCTCATAATCTCAATGTCTGCAATAAATTCACTAGTCTTCTCTTGGAACACAATCCAAGAGTGGAGTTGTGTCAGGAAAACTCTGAGTGATTGTGAGAAAACTCCAAGAGGGAAAACGGGGTTGGGGGGGCAAGAGTTCATTGACCTCAGTTTCTTTGATAACATGAAATTCTTCTTGGAATGTGTTTTCTTGCCCCTCAGGTATATCAGATAGGAGCGAGCTTACTTCGGACTATTCATTACAATGGGCTATTGTTATTTGTTTATATGCCTCTATGGAAAACCCCATTTTTGCTACATGTGGCTTGTTCTTGTGATTGCACACTTTACTCATCTGACTCCTCTTAACACCCAGAATATAAATTGTCTAATGCTCTGAATAAAGCTGGGTATTTCTTGAATCTTTAGTCTGCCTCACTTATCACCTCCATTTTCCCAGGTCCCACCACCACTAGAGCAGTAAACACCTTCTTTTGTTTGGAATTCCTGTCTAATCAAAACAATGCATGAGGCAGATCTTTGCTGAATATATCTGCATAAAGGAGCTATAGTTATTAGCATAGTACTGTACGGACTTATGGGAAGCAGCTGTGAAGAGGGACACTGAGTGTGGAATCTGGCTTTGGAAAAAGGCTTCTTTAGCGTTCTGTGAAAATTCTGTACTGACAGGAGTTAAATTTGATCCATCTAATGGCATTCAGAAAACACTGATACAGTCTTATTCTTTACATTCAGAATGACAGATCTAGAAAGTGACAAACTGATGCACCAAATTTTGATTTCTGATCCAAAGGTTGAGAAAGAAAGTTTCATAGTGTTGGGGAGGAAGCTGTGAAATAAAACAAAAACACCAAAGTCTTCAGACTGAAGATGATAAAAGCTCAGTCTCTAAAATGGAGCTAAAGCGGGCCTTTCAGATATGCTGATTTATCTAGCAAAACAATCAAGCCAACCTAAGGTCCAGGGAATCTTGACCTATAAATGGCTACCATGTATAAAGAGATTACAGAAGGTTATATGAAATATAGCACACATGGTTCAAAGTAAATCATTTAGTCTTCAAAACAACCATATTAAGGATATTATATACTATTATTTCAACTTAATATAAACATACTTTGGGTTCAGTTGCAGACCCTCACAACAAAGAAAAATATGAATTTTTCTGTTTACTGAACATATAATCATCATGTTGAAATTATATTAATCCAGTGGGTATGCAATATCATTTAAAACTCTATATCTTTGCTTACCACTGAGCCTCCAAAAAGTTATAATCTTATTGCTGGTAGAGGGTCCTGCCTTGATGGTGATGAACTGATCAGGGTAGTGGATGTTAAAAGTTTGGATGGCTTTGGTAATACCTTCAAACAGGACAATAATGCAGCCCATTGCAATAAATGACATTTTTTCATGAAATAGATTTCTGTAGCATGAGATACTGTTTCCCACCATTTATACACAATAGAACTTCTTTCAAAATTGGGGTTGATTATATAAAAACCTGCTTGTGCTTTGCCAAGGTAGTCTATTTAATAGTCTAAATGCCTTCCTGTCATTTCAATTGTGTACAAAGCTTCTTCACCAAGAGCAGCTTCCGTTATAAGAGCCACTCTCTTTGTTCATTTACAAGAAGTGAGTCTTTGTCTGTTACCATTTTATTATATTTCAACAGCTCAGTCACAGTTTCTGCCTCGGCTGTGATTTGTGCCATTATATTCAGCTACATTTTCCTTCTAAGTCTTAAACCCCTCAAAGTAACTTACAAGGCTTGGCAATATTTGTACCATATTCCTGTTGACATTCATTTTGATCCCATCCATGTTTTTAAAATGTTCTTGATGGCATCTATAATGACTATGGCTTTCCTCAAGATTTTTCATTCTACCTTTCACATATCCATCAGAGGGATCTCTTTCTATGTCAATTGTAGCCTTACAGAATCCATTTAGTTGAGGGATAAAACCCCAAAGTCAAAATTATTTCTTGAACCATGGGGCTATATTATGAATGTTGTATTGGCAGGTACATTAATCTCATTGGACAGTCCCATTAAAACTCTCAGGTGGCTAGGGGCATTGTCAATCAGCACATGGTGAATAAGGTCTCAACTTTAAATATTTTCTAAACTATGTCACAAACAGAACTGCTGTCATATTAATGTTGTTATTCCATTTATTGAAAAAGCACTGTCGTTGTAACTTCAGTGTAAGTCTTAATATTCTAGCATCTTTTGAATGGTAAAAAGCACAGTAGTTTGAATGGGAATGGTCTCCATAGGGTAATATGCTTGAATGCTTGTTTCCCATTTGCTGGAACTGTTTGGGAAGGATTAGGAGGTGTGGTCTTATTAGAGTGTGGCCATGTTGGAGGAACTGTGTCACTGGGGGTGAGCTCTGAGGTTTCAAAAGCCCAGTTTCTCCTCTCTTCTCTTCTCCTCTCTCTCTCTCTCTCTCTCTGTCTCTCTCTGTCTCTGTCTCTCTCTGTCTCTGTCTCTCTCTCTGTCTCTCTATCCACCTCTCTCTGTCTCTTTATCTCTCTCAATCTCTCTCTGTCTCTGTCTCTCTCTCCCTCTCTCTATCCTTCCCTTCCCTACCTTCCCTCACTTCTCTCCCTTCTCTCCCTTTCCTCCCTCCCTCTGTTTCTGTGTCTGTGTATCTCTTGACCCCTGTTTCTGTGTCTGTCTGTCTGTCTGTCTGTCTCTGTCTCTGTCTCTCTCTCTCTCTCTCTCTCTCACACACACACACACACACACACACACACTTAAATATTTTCTTTGATAAGAACTATCTTGGTTATGCTGTCTCTCTTCAAGTGGAAACTTCTAGTTTCTTTGGAAAGTCAGTTATGTCAAATGATGTTTTGCTGAAGCACACAGGTGAAAAGACGTTTTGCTCAAGAAGACACAGATGAAAGGATGTTTTGGTGTAGCAGACACTTGAAAGGACACATGACAATGGAATATAAATATGACCCCACAGATGGTGTGAGCTCTAGCATTGGTTTGCTTTGCTCTGCCTTGCTATTCTTCCCTAATGACACACATGTATTGGTTTGCCTTACACTGCATTGCTGAGCTCCACTTGTGATATTTTAGAGATAAACTTGCCAAACAACTTGTGAGATTCCTACTGCTACTTGCAGCTTCCATGACCTCATACTGGTTGGCAAACCTTGCAGTTTCTTCTGGATTGAACTGCCCTTGCTGGTTCATGTGTAGTGACTACCAAGTAGACTGGACTACAGCTGCTAGTCCATGTGTGGTATCTGCTGAGAGGATTGCACTCCAGCTGCTGATTCATATTTGGTGTTTGCTACTGAACTGAACTTCTGGTATCCTGACAGTGAAGATTGGACTTGCTCCCAAAGAACTATTTCTAAACAGATCTATTTCCCCCATGTCCTAATAACTTTTCTTTTCTACGACCTCTGGTGAGCGGTGGGCTAGAAGAGAGATTGAAACTTTAGTAAAGTAAGTTGAGACAAATTTATGCCTACAGTCTCTCTCCAGCAATAAAACAGTAAGACAACGAGCATTGGTTACCTCTAATAGTCATCCATTGTGATTTATTCCTTAACAAGAAAGGCCTCTGCTATTTGGAGGCTTTGAAACTCAGCATTGGGTTCTTATCCTCTTTTGCTATGAAAGTCCAAGGTAGAATCTTTCCCTATGATAAAGCTGTCTCATATACCCTGGAAAGTTTTTGTGTAGTATGGTCATCCTCATCTATTATACTAAATCTTCTGTAAAATGGCTGGAGCCCCTGCACAAATACATGATGCATCACCTTGCAGGGTTTAGAATCACCTTATTACCTTTAGTCTTTCAAAATGGGTTGATGGTTGAGAACACAAGCTGATTTTTCCTGAGGACCCAGGTTCAATACTTAGCTCCCACATTGCAACACACAACCATCTGTAACTCCAGTTGCAGTGGATTTGATACCATTTTCTGGCTTCTGGGGGCTACAGGCATGTACATGGTGCACAAATATGCACCCAAAATACCCATACACATAAATAAAATTTAAAAGAATATTATAAACAGACCTTGTTTAACTTTAAATATTTTCTGTCTAAGTATCCTTACTTCCTTCAGCAGTCACAGAATTAAGCTGTCTTGTTTTGAATCATGGTTTATCTTAAGGTAACGTTGTGGCCAGTTTGGTCTTCTACAAAGGGCACTAAAAAGGTGTCCATCTATACAATGAGGCTGTTACATTTTCTTATTCTTATGTTCACTGGAATAGCATTTTTATTTCTCTCAAAAACTTGGCAATTTGATTATTGGATAAGAAGAAAAAGCCCAGTTTTCAGTCTGCCATGTCTTTCCATTGCCTTCTTCACTATGCTTATTCTTCTCTAGGTTTTGAACATTTGAAAGTCATGGCAGTGTTGAGAGACATGATTCAGAAATAGGGAAAACTGGGAACCAACCAGTAGGTGGAGCAGTCAGAACATACTGTATTTAACAATTAATAATAAAGTTTACATTCTAATAAGGGTGTGGTTTGTGGCATGTCAAATCAATTGCAGTGATTATCTAGAACATCAACATCCTGCCATACTGACTATGAAATCTTTAAAAACTTGAGACATGAGATGATACAGAGATATAGTGTTGTTGAAGAAAATGTTGTCAACAGACTTGACTGATCCAGGATTCTTACAAGATTACCCCCTTCACCCAAGTATAAGAAAATGAAGCACAATAAAATAAAGTATGCCTTAGAAAATTCTGGCTCTGAGATGCTAAGGGACTTGCCTGAAACCATAACTAAATGGGTAAATGAGATTAAAATCTTGGCTATTCAATTACTAAAGTTGTGACCTTTCTACCATATGACACATGTTGAATATACCTTATCAGTATACCTTATTCGAAGTGCTTGGACCCAGAGGTGTTGGGTTTTTTTTTTTCATTTATTCTCATTTTAGTATATTTTCATACTCTTAATGGAATATGTGACAGAAGTCTAAACAGGATTCATTTATGTTTCATTTATAGTTTATATGAATACCCTGAAGATAATTGTATATACCTTTAATGTACCTATGTTTTGAATTTCACTCATCACATGAGCTCAAGTGTAGAATTTTCCATTTGTGACATCATGTCAGTACTCAAAGCAGTTTGGAATGGGGAGCCTTTTGGATTTTAGATTTAGTGATTATGAATGCTAGACCTGTCCCATCTCTCCAGGAAGTTATTTAAAACATGACAAGGTTGTCTGTCTCTTGTATGTTTTGTCCTGTAAGACTTTTCTTTATTCTCATTCTAGGTCTTCATGAATTTAAGTGTATTTTCCTTTCCTCTAGTCTTTTTTCTTTCTATTCATTCTTGAGCCTGTTGAAAACTTAAAAGATGGGAAAGCTTTAAGATTTAGAATTCGTGTCTCTCAAAGAAGTTTTCAAAGTCTAGATTTCCCTGGTTGGAACCTCCTGACTCCTGCACTGGGATTCCTAATGTTCAGATCTAAGAAGCAACGAGTCTAAGGTCTAAGAGCTACCATGTGATGAGGTTTTTATCAGGACCAAAGCCAGGTATCCTAGACCCCAGGCCAACATGCCTTTCCTTGGAGCCTCCCTCTCACTGTTTCCCCCTGCCTCCTAAGATTAAATATTACATCGCCCCACCCGAAGTCCATCCTCCACACATCATCTTCTTCATTACTATCCTAAGCAAAGCTTCTACAACACTCAAGGCTGTCAACTTAAGTCAACATCACTGTTCATTTACTCTAGTGACACTCCACACATGTGCATGTTGTTTGTGGTTTACAGATTTTTATGACTAGTTTGTGTGCCTCAGGCAAATAAGCTGCTTTACATTTTTTTCTTTATATTCTTTTCTCCGCACCAGTCGCCTTAAATTTGTCTAGTAAACACTGGTTAAATTAAAAAGTATCATCTCCTTAAAAAACCCAAATGTTTGCTAAAATAATATATCTCCCCCGCCAATAAAAATAAAAGGTAAAAAGACCCTTATCAGTTTTCATTACAATTTGACGAAGTACACACTAGTTAATTAACCCTTACAGGCTGACATTAAGACTCATTAATTAATAATGCTAATTAATCACAAGCACTACATAAACCAAAGGCAGAGAACTAGGAAAAATGTGTTCAGCAACTTTTGTTTTCAAGAATACACTCACATGACAATCAAACACATTTTTTTAAACTACATTACATACAAGCATATGGTCAAAGAGCTATCAAATAATGAAGTTTTTATCAGGACTAAAACCAGATAGCATGGACTCCAGCTGAATATTCCTCCTCGAAGTCTCCCTCACTTTATTTTCCACTACTGTTTCAGATTAAACACTCTCTGTAAAGCACCATACAACTCCTCACCCCCCCTCCCTCCACCAGCCCATCTGACACATATAATCTTCTTCATTACAGTGGCTGCTATAGCAACTGAATAAAACTGAGTGAAAGGTCCAGGAAAAGGCAAACCATTTTCATAGTAACCTACTAAATGTTTAATACTTAATTCTTAAATCACAACTTTGATATTGGAAAATATTGGTAGCCCCACTGGTAAATGGGGAAACTAATACTGCCAGGCCAGGTGACATGTGGGTATCCAAGGTTCAGAGATGTCAAATGGTTTTCCTATTCCAGTATTAATGCTCATAAGGCACTAGAAGAGTTAACTTTAAGTACAAGTATACCTGACAATTTAGTCTTCTAGAGTCAAAAGGGGTGTGGGGGTGAGGATGCCTGGAACTCCATGATACATCACTTTCCTAGTACTTCAAAAACCCCGTGTTTTATCTCTAATACAACATGAAGGTATAAGCCAATTCTCATTTTCAACATAGAACTAATATTCTCAGTAGTGGGCTAATCTTTTGGTAACCAAGTCTCTCATTTATCCATTTGGTAAATAGCCTGCTTCCTTTTTAATCACACAGTCCCATGACAAGCAGCCTGACCAAGAAAAAGAGCTAGAATCCCCAGGTATAATCACAGAATTGCAGCAATTTAGGTTGTTTTTTCCAAAAATGTTAATGACTACCTCATTCATTATACTGATTGGACTTCACACTTACTTTAAGGATGAGAGTAAGGCTTGACCATCCATGACACAGAAGGATCATAGTTATCAGCTCCTGGCAGAATTTCATTCAGCTATTTGAAATGGGGAGAGAGCACACTGATTCATTTTTAAAAGGTTTGCAGCCACTTTAATAAAATTTTCAAAAGAATTGTCAAGGAATTAAGTGAGTAAACGGAACAGAAAGTGAAATGGAGTTGTCTTTTCTGCATTGTCTGTCCCCTGGAAACCATTACCATCCATCTAAGTTAGCTCAAGAACTTAGGATCATTTTAAGTAATCAAGGGGAAGGCTCCAGGCTTTCTAATCTAATTGCCATCTCCAGGGAAGTGCCTTCTTCAGTCAGCTAGGTTGAAGGGAAATAGCATCTCTTGGGAGTAGGAGGTGATTTGAACTGTAGATTTTTCAGTCATTTTGATGGTGCTCGTCTCAAGAATTAGGGTGTTCCTTTTTTTTTATCTCTAAAACTCGTTATTTAATGAAAGACACTGGCCTCTCTGGGTCTGTGTAATAATCTTTTTTAGTGACTATCACTATACTGTGCTGATAAGCATGCTTCTTAACATCTCAAGGACTGCAAATTGTGAGTCTCCAGAATCTGTATTGAAACTGTTGGAAGATGAAAGGAAATGGTATTATGCTAAAAGATTTTTTTTCTGGGCTATCTGTGGAAGAGATACTTCATAATCAGAATCAGTAAGAGTTTAGAAACTGAACACAGCATTTGAGAATCCTGAGAAATGTTGTTAGCCTCTCACTTTTAACATCTTTCTTTGTATTCTGGCACCTTTTCCTATTCCAATGCTACCTTTTCTCAGGGCATCTTAACATGTGAGTCAGGCTCCTCCCTGATTTGTACCATTTGCAGTCTGCACTTATACAGTTATTTGCTTCCCACCTGCAGCTTCAATCATGCTCTAAGCTCTAAGTTAAGTCTAAACCACAGAAGAAGAAGGGGGCATTTAAAGAACCCCAATTCAACTCTCTGTAGTTAATGCCACTTATGAATCACTGCCCTTTCTAGTCTAACTGTATATCTGTACTCCAGTTCTTATAATTTGAGGACTCCTCTATTCAGTTCAATTCAGAAAGCTCTAACAAGCATCACTTTTAGGCCAGTCACCCTAGTTAGCATGAGGAGATAGTGCCGCTTAGTCAGATCTCTGAGACATAATCTTAAAATGTAATAGCTTTTGTCCAGATATAAAGTTAGGTCCAGAGTGCTGTTAGTCTAAGAAAGACTTAGTCATCACCTTTTATGTTCACTAAGAATGTATTCCTCTACCCCACTGTGAATTGCTCATATTGCTTCAGTCTCCAAGTATAGTTAGCTGAGTACATTAGTATTTGGAGGGCTGAAGGGTCACAGACATAATTTAGAAGTGTGCATATATGTGTTTATTAAATATATTTTATTTTGTTAGGACTTGTGGAGCATATAATATTGTATACATTGTTAGGAATACATGTAAACTCAGGTAGCCTGTGAGCCAAGAGGATCACAAGTTTAAGGCTGGCCTTGGAAAAATAGAAACATACTGTATTGAAATTTTAAAAGTCCAAAAGGGGGAAGGATTTAGAAACACTCTCTGGTAGAGCATTTTCCTAGCTTGTGTGAAACCCAAATAGAATTCCCCAAATTAAAAATTGTGTGTGTTTGTGTATGTGTTAGAGTTTCTTTGAATGAAAGATTTGAAAAAGGCTTATCTTGATGTATTAGACCTTGGCAGTAGTTAAGGTATTAGCTAGGCTTGCAGTCATTTGAAGGCTTGCCTAAGGCTTGAGTGTCTAATCGTTTTTTAACTGATGTATTAATTGTACACATTTCTAGGCTGCAATACACTGTTTCAGTATATGTGAGCACTATACAATGAGCACTATACTATCACAGGATAGTAATCTTCAAGGAAAGACCTATTTCTAAGGTAGGTGATAACTCACATAATCTGATAGTGACTATTAACAGATCTTATCTGTTCTTCCATGAAGGCCTCTGCACACGGCCTCTTGAGTGCTCACAGTCCTGTTGAAGTTGCAGTGGTTCTCATACCTTACCTAATATCACACATGTATTTCTGCCACGTTTTATTAGTTACATAAATGAGTCCTGAGTCAAAGTGAGTTGAGACCGCAAAGGGGTTTAAATACTTGGAGTTGAGGGTTACTGTGAATCAGCTTAGAGACTAGCTACCACAGGCATAGAGCAAAATGAGAGGGGTAGAGATCAGAGAGACTAAAAAGGTGGTTGAAAACAGAAAAGTGAATCAGACGTGGTAGATGGTGTGCAGCATCAACACGAGGCACAATGAAGGCCTACAACAATAGGCCCACAGACAATATATTGAATAAGGTGAACAATCTGTTGGTGTAGGCTATAGAGATGGATTAAAAGAAATGGTAAAATTTTCATCATACTATGTACTGGCTTTGTACCTGTGTATTGAAAGGTAGTTATGTTCATTATTATACCACCAACTTGCACCCTTAATGACTTTTATGTTCAGGAAATAACTTATGCATAAAACTTGGGATAATTATGCCTTGAGTACAATGTAGACTCTATTCTTTTCATCTTCTTCTAGACTGTATAAGAATGTCAGTAACATCAGTAAAAAACAAAACAAAACTATTTGTAACCATTTGGGGGTTTTGATCTGTTTTATACTACTGAGCATTTTCCAGGCTTTGATGTGTTAACATGCATGTGGATCTCTATGTAGAGAACTCAATAAACACAATGCCCATGCTTATACAGTCCCTGCAACTTATATTTTGTATGAGAAACTCTGGGGTACATATACTGCACATCATAATATTCTGATCAAGATCTTACTGTATGTTCTGGCTGCTCTATAACTCACTATGTAGAGCAGGCTGATATTAAACTTTCAGAGATCTTCCCCCTTCTGTTTTTATAGTAAGTGGGATCAAAGCTATGCATCACTGCATTAGGCATGGCACAATGTTAGAGATTTAAATAAAGAAATTAAAACTCCTTGCTTCTTTATTGGAATATATCTGGTTCATAGGTGTTATATTGCTAACCAACAGAGAGAATAATGCTAGAGATATCATAATATGTATTCTCAAATTATACTACAGAGCCATAGGAATAAAGTCCTAGTGGCAGAAAAGAGACATACAGATCTGTGGGACAGAATAGATGGTCCAGAAATAAACCAACATTGTTGCAGCCATTATTTAATAATGAAGCCAAAGAGAAACATTAAAAAAAAAAAAAGGATAGGCTGTTCAACAGTGAGTCGAAAAAACGGATTTCAAAATGTAGAAGAATAAAGCTAGATATATATCTCTATGTTGCATAAAAGTCAATTCAAACTGGATCACAGACGTAAATGAGAGATCAGAAACTTTAAAACATTTACAGGAAAACATAAACAAAACTTTTCCAAATATAGATATAGACAAAAACTTTCTGTAAACGACACTGGATAGTTCTGGGAATAATTCCACGAATTGGCAAATATGGTAGTATGAAGTTCAAAACTTTCTCCCTTTCCAAATAAGAGTCACTAGAGTGATGAAACAGCCTACATAATGGTGCAAAACTGTGGTTTAATATCTAGAATATATGAAAATTAAAAACCAAGCCCACAAATCATACCCTTAATTAATAGTTTGCTTCACTTACATTTAAATATCACTTTTCATCATTTAAGGAAGTCACGGCAGGAACACAACATGGCAGGAATCTGGAGGCAGGAGCTGATGCAGAGGCCATGGAGGAGTACAGCTGACTGATTTGCTTCTCATAGCTTGCTTGGCCCACTTCTTTGCACAACTCAGGACCACCAGCCCAGAGAGAACCCCACTCACAATAGGCTGTGCCCTCCTACATCAATCTTAATTAAGTAAGGTCCCTACAGGATTGCTTACAGAAAGATTCTCAAGAAGGCATTTTCTCAATTGAGGCTCCCTTCTTTCTGTGACACTAGGTTTTATTAAGTTGACACAGAAACTAGCAAGAGAGGATTGAATCATAAAAGCTTTTCCTGCAGTCTTCCATATACTATTTTGAACTACTTTCAAACTTAAGGGGCTTCATGTGAGAATGAAAGGCCCAAGGATTGGCAGACTATGACTCTTGGTCCAGATGCAGCTTCCACCAACTTTTGTAAATAAATTTTACAGGAACACAGTTACAGTTTCTTGATTAAGTGTTGTGCATGGTCTCTTTTTGCTCATCAGTAGAGATAAATTGTGACAGGCACTGACCCACTGTTGGGGATTGGTTCTAATGCTTTGCATTAATCTGGTCCCCCAAATAGGAATCTGTGTGTTCAAACACTGAAGGTCCTTATCCCCAATTGGTTTTTGATGGCTTAATAAAGAACCCACAGCCAATGGCTTGGTAGGTAGAGTAAGCGAGGATCTTGAGATTGGAGCAGGCTAGGAACTGGAAGAGAGGAGACAGAGATCTCCATGACCAGGAAGAAGAAAGACCAGACCTAAAGGCCTGCCAACATGTGAGAATCAGGGAAAGTGGCCACACCAGGCCACTTCCCCAATTG
The DNA here is from genome assembly GCF_004785775.1 of Grammomys surdaster. Classification (NCBI taxonomy): domain Eukaryota; kingdom Metazoa; phylum Chordata; class Mammalia; order Rodentia; family Muridae; genus Grammomys; species Grammomys surdaster. The sequence goes on from NW_021604621.1 coordinate 1,927,078, forward strand.
TGTTTGGAGTAGCAGAGATGAAATATAGATTTTAAAATATGTTGACTCAGGAGTACTGGAGGGGAGTGTTTGCTAGCAGCTGAAAGGGTTAGAATTGCCCAGCCTTAGAGCTAGTCAAGGCATTTAAAATTAATTGGTAGTGGTGGGGGTGGTGTGTGTGTGTGTGTGTGTGTGTGTGTGTGTGTGTGTGTGTATGTGTGTTATTCGAGAATTCAGAGGACTTTGGCTGGTAGCTGGGAGCACGACCCGCCTGGAGCACAAAGCAATTTAGCAAAACTCACCACTACGGCCCACAAAAGTCTTTGTGGCCCACCCTTTACACAAATGCTCACTGACTCTTGATAAATCACAACAGTAGCTTGATGGAAAAAGTTTGAGAACCAGAATGTCTGCATAGAAGAAAGGCACTTAGAGCTGCTGTGGATCCACACTGTGGGTTTGTTTAGTGCTTTAGTTGGACTAATGCATGTTAAAACGTGCACTGGGCAATGTTTGTACTGCAGTTCTACTCTCTACTATTTGCACCTCTGTTTGCTTAGGGGCAATGTCTATACATTTATACAGAATTACTTCATTCAATTATTTTTAGTTTTTTTGCATGTTCCTTGTGCTTCTGGCTGAGAACCTCATCAGTAGAAGAGATACAGTGGACTATGTTTTATTTATATTCTTGAATATCTCTAAATTGAAACTTGACATTGTGATTCACCCGAAAGTCCAGCTCTTAGAGCCTGAGGAGAAGTACCAAGAGTTCAGGACCTTCTTGAGATTCATAGTAAGACCCTGTCTAAAAATGAAAACCTCCAAAAGAAGTCCTCATAAAAGAAAGCTCCATGACGTTTCATATCATATCATTAATATGTTACCTACAGCACATGTCACAGCTGATAGAGATTCAATTGTGTTTTAAAGTGAAGAAATACTAGATTTCTCTTAGTTTCACATGTAAACAAATTAAAATTTCAGTACTTGGAGTGTTGAGGATGGAATTGTAGATTCCACATGTGAAGCAAGTGCTTTACCTTTGAGCTACATTCCCAGCCCCATAGTAACACTTTTATGTTTTCAAGACTGGATTGTAAAGAAAGAACAATCTCTCCAGGTGTTGTAGAACACAGTCTTTACTCTGCCTCTTCTGCTTCTGTCACTTCATTCACTATTACAAATGATCAAAAGACTGCGTTCGCGCAAGACTTTTCTTCTTTCAAACAGATATTTTATACATGTAGAGATGTGTGCATGTGTGTGTGTGTGTAATTGTTACATCTCTTATGTACAATAATTTTTGTAATAAATGCACCAGATTTTTTAAAGGCTTAAAACCTCCTTTTCTTAAGATTTAATAATGATCCCAAGAATCCACAATCTAACCCAATGTGTTAAAGCTTCAATACAGGATCTCTAAGATTTATGCACTTACTGAAATTCTTAAGCAGGGTACTTCCTGCAGTCAGTCCACACAAACATTAGGCAGAGCTTGAGGGGAGAGGGAGACTTATGCAAGAGTTAGGAGAAGGAATGAAGGAAACAAAGGGGTCAAGAAGGAACCACAAGAAGACCTACAGAGTCAACTAATCTGGGCTCATGGGGGCTTACACAGACTGAACCACCAACCAAAGAGCATGCAGGGGCTGATTGGACCTAGGCATCCTACACATTTATAGCAGATATGCAGCTTGGTCTTCATGTGGGTTCTCTAACAACTGGAGTGTGAGCTGTCTCTGTCTCTGCTGCCTGCCATTGGATCCCCTTCCCCTAGCCAGACTGCCTGGTTGGGCCTCAGTGAAAGAGGAGGTACTTGGTCCTGTTGCTACTTGATATGCCACAGTGAGTTGGTACCCATGGCAGGCTTCCATTTCTCTAAGAAGGAGAAGAGGTAATGGGGGAGAGGGGTCATGAGCCTGGGAGTGGGAGGACGGGGGTGTAATCAAGATGTAAAGTTGATAAATAAATGGATTAATGAAAAATGAATACAAACTAATAAACTTAGTTTATTTAATTAACATAGATTAAGTTTAGCAAGGCTATGGTTTATCTCTGAATCAAGAAAATTGTTCATTTTCTTTCTGTATAAATTGCTCTCTATAGCTTAAGAAGATTATCTCAGTAAACTAGCCCATAAATGGCTGAATTGCCTTTTAAGAAAAAAGAACTTTAACTGAATCACTTTTTTTTGTACCTAGTTTTCTTCAGGGCTGGAGGCTTAGATCATACATTGGCCAGAGTGAAACGTGAAGTCTCTACTGGCCTGTAGGTTATTTACAGAGCTTTGTAATAGACAGGGGACAGGATACACATTGAACCTAGAAGCTTTTCTATATGGCAATAACATCAATTTTAATCCAGAACAATCTGTGGTATTGATTAACTTTTGGGATCTCTTTTACTACTACTGATCTGCCTCATCTTTTATTCAAAAGCTCCCTGGAAGAAATTGAGAGGCAATAGTAGAAGACCTGAGGCAAATCACACTTGTGAGTTCTCTATAACACTATTACTGCCTTCATTTACAAAAACTCCTCAGAGAATCAGGAATCTGTGCAATTTTGAGTACTTTTTGAAGCTACACTATAAAGGACCCTGATCTAGAATTTAGGAACACCAGCCTCTTGAATCATTAACTATTTGCGTGTTCTTGAATAAATCACCTGCCTTATTTTTTTCCTCTGATGAATGAGGATAATGATAACCTACTTCACAGGGTTAGTGAAAGTATTCAAAGAAATATACTGATGTAAATCACTAGGGAGACACAATGCAACTATTATTATATTATTACCATATTATTCACTATAAAGTAGATCAACAGCATAAATACAATTCTCTTTGCTACCACCTTTAAAAATATAAGCTATCTGATTAAAAATGCTTCACTTGTCAGTGTCCCCTTGAAATGATATACCTACCATCAAGTGTAATGTATATTTAAATTATAGGTATTATTATTTTGTTATCATTTTGTCTGTGTAGCATATACTCAGAGAATTGTGGATATATCTTATACTTCAAGGGGCATAATTTGTATCTTTGCAGGGAAGGTAACATAACGTAACTGATTTAAGCTAGGTATATGCCACTTGAAAGCCTGTTCCCTGTCTAAACGGACAGCCAATTAAGTCCAAATGAGCATTCCTACTTAGGAAAGCTGGCCAAGTACAGCCAGATTCTAGCATATTTTCTAAAAGTAGGCTAAAAATACTTCTTAAAATGTGAGTTTTTTAAGGTTCACATGTTGAAAACATTTGCATAGAAGCATTAGATGTATTAACTAAAATACACGAATAGGTCCATGCTAGATTTTGGTGCATTGTACTGCTTTGGACAGTTGTTTGTTGTCCTTGGGCCCCATGTTCCACAATTACAAGATGAATGTACTAGTGAGAAATTCATAAGAATGTAAGGAGATTAAATATGGTAAATGCATAAATACATAAACTTAGAAGTGTGTCTACGAGATGGTTATCTACCCCTGGAGTGGCCATAATCAACCATTGAAAAAGGAACTGGTAACAAGAGCACCATTTACAGGACAGTGATAACATTAATATTAATATCGATAGTATGACCATACAGCCTAATGTGCGTTTGCAATCATATGAAGTTGGTGATTTGTTAATAAAAATATTTTAATTTCTCCTTGCTAAGGATGGCACAGTCCTAGGCACAAGTAGAAACATTGCCTTTCAATTCTTTCCCTGTTTCTTTTTTTCATTGCAAATTTAATATCAGGTTATTCTGATTTTTATTATATTCGCTTTTTCTCTTGAACAGGTATCTTCTTCTCTATCATTAATATTATGGCTCTTAGGTCCTAATTATTTCTCCAGAAAACTGTGACAACAGTGTTTTCACTGGCATTTTGCTATATATTTTCCTTGACTTTCCTGGTTGTTGTGGAAATGGATTTGGTGCCCTTTCCACTTCCCCAGTAGCCAGAGACATGGCACTAAAATACAAGTCTATGCACATCTGATCTCCATCCAGGTATCTGTTAATGTACCACAGCAATATTGTACCATTTCTTTCTCATATCAATTACATGTGCTAAGCTTTAAGCTTACATAGTCTTCTTAATTAATAGGTGACATGTGGAATGTTACTGAACTGTTTTTTTTCATATCATTCATATCTATTCCAGTGGGTTTTTCTAAGGATTGATTATATTATTTAACTTCATTCAGTATGTCTTAGGAACTTTTCTATGTGCTGGGCAGAAGGTTAAAGTCTATGACTAACATAGTGGACAGCACAGTAGCAGGTAGGTAGAAATGGTGCTAGAACAGTACCTGGGCTCATGTTTGATCCACAAGCAGAACAGAGACAACAGAACCAGACGTTTTGAAACTTCACATCCTACCCCTATGGACAAGCTTCCTCCAGGAAATCCATACCTCATAATCCTGCTCAGACAGTTCCATCAACTGGGCACCAAGCACTCAAATGTATCACTCTGTGGGGTTTATTCTCATTCAAAACACCACAATATGTAAAAAAAACTCCACTATTTTTTGGCATAGAATTTTATAAATGGAAATAGTATTCACTATAATTTTCTTGTTGCTTACATTAATCTGTACATTAATCTCTAGGGTTTGGGCACAAACAATACCTGTATGGCTGTCTTCTGAGAGGCTTCACCCAGCAGCTAACTCAGAGAGATGCAGACATCCACAACCAAACAGTGGATGGAGCTTGGGGACTCTTATGGAAGAATAGGGGGGAAGGACTGTGGCCTCTAAGGGGATAGGGACTCCACATGAAGAGCAACAGAGTCAACTAACCTTGACTCTTGGGGCTCTCAGAGTCTGAACCACAAACCAAAGACCGTACACAGACTGAATCTAGGCCTCCGTGCACATATGTAGCAGATGTGCAACCTGGTCTTCATGTGGGTCCTGAACAACTGGAACAGCTGTTGCCTGTCCGTGGGATATGTTCTTCTAGCTGGGCTGCCATGTTGTGACCTTAGTGGGAGAGAAAGCACCTAGTCTTGCAGAGACTTGAAGTGCCGTGGTGGGAGGATCCCAGGGCAGGTGTCTCCACCCTCTCAGAAAAGAAGGGGAGGGGGATATAATTTGGAGGACAAGCACTACAAAAACTCTACAACAATCACCTGAAACAAAAAACAACCAAGAATTACTGTTTAAAGGCTAATGTGGAAAAGAGAATGGAAAAGTAAAATAAAAAATTAAAACCTCCCTCTCCCCTGTGAGACAGGTTGCCACACTGTAGCTTAATATAGCCTTGAACATACGATTGATCTACTATCCTCAGCCTCCTTAGAGATGAGACTGCAATCATAGGCAGAGTTGCTTTTATATGGGTTTGGAGCATCAAATTTTGGTTATCTGCCTTCAAGACAACTCACAGTCCTTAAGATTCACATTTTAAATAAAGACAAATCAAGACCATTTACTTTTTAAGACAAAAAATAATGAAATAGAAAAATAGGAACATAAATAAAATGGCCAACACAATCACTACAATTTTATTTTTGTGATACAGCACAAATGGTACTTGGAGAAAAATTTACTTATTTAAATATGAGCGTGGTCTTCTTATTCCCAACTAGTAAGTGATTCACTCAGCTTAACAGAGCATGTTTCAAAATGTGACACACAACATGCTATCACAGAGATTATTTCAACTAAGCCCCTGTTAATAGCTTGAATATACTTTATCTCCAAATGTCTGGTGCATTAGAGGTTTAGTCTTCATTGTGGTGATACTGAGGTGGTGGGAACTCTAAGAGGTGAAGCCCACTGAAAAAGTGATTAGAGACACTGCACTTGAGTGGACATGTGACTATGTTATCACTCCTTGCACATCACTATAAGGCCTTTTGTTAGGAAGTCCCCACCAGAGCTAATTCTGGCCCCATGGCCTTTGAACCACACAAATTGTGAATTGAATAAATTTCTTCTCTTTATACATTACCACACATCAGATATTTTTATAGCAATGGAAACTGGACCAGAACAGTCAAAATTGCTGTTATTTCCACTTTAAACTCCCCGCTAGAATCTGATGTTCCAGAGATAGCATATGGAAGGTCATGCAGTAACACATATTTAGACTTTGATAAAAACTGTCATTAATGTTCTTTGGAAAAGTATTGTCTTTATTTTTCTTTTGGAATTAGAATGAATAACAGAGGCATGGGCCAATGGTAAATCTGTTGAGATTTAGTTAGAATGGTAATATTAATATAACAAGAAATGTCACTCAACAATCTCAAGAAATATGCGTTCTCAGATAAAGTACTGCTGGCAACATCAACTCCCCCCAAACCTGTACTCATATAAGAATCATCTTTGGTATTTTTCAATTTACAAATAATACACTTGAATGAATACAAACAATAACTATTCAACTTTATATATAAAATAACCACCTAAATAATATTTTGAACAATTTCAGAATTGCCTCCACAAGCTAATTTTGAATTCTTACTTTGAATTTTTAATTCTTGAATTCATGAAAATGCAATCATAACAAAATATATTCTTTTGTGTCTACTTCTTAAAATTTTTTATTTTGATATAGTCTTATATATCCTAGGCTGGTGTTAAATAGGTTAGGGAGAAGGATTGTGCGTTTGTGTTGGGGGCTATAACTGGGAGGGGGCACTGAGTGGGATGTAAAATTAATTATTAAAAAAATTAGATTAAATTTTAAGAAGTTAAAACAACAATAAAAACAGTTTAGGTGACTTAATAATGACCTTGACATTTTGATTTTCCTTCTTCTACCTTAGAGCACTGAGGTTCTAGGATTCTAACAATATGCCTGGGTTATGAGATGCTAGAGATTGAACCCAAAGCTTGGTGCATGATGGACAAGTACTGTACCAAGTGAGCTATACTTTATTATTGTTATTATTATTATTATATAAATATATACTGTAACTACCATTGTGTCACTTTGTTCTTTAATATCTAGAGAGCTTCACATTTTACAAAACAGAGTAGGTGACTGGTTTGATTTAAGCAGAGGAGCCAGTTCCCTCTTCTTTACCTGCTCTAAATTATGTTTTCTGGTTTTTAAAAGATTAATTATGGGTGGACATGATGGTGTGTGTCTTTAATACCAGAACTTGAGAAACAGAGGCAGGCAGATATCCATGAGCTCAATGTCAGCCTGGTTTACATAGTGAGTTCTAAGCAAGCCTGGGCTGTGTAGAGAGAGTCTGACTGAAAATTTTAAAGTGACGTTTATTTACTTTCATGCAGCCACATGTGAAGATCAGAAGACAACTTGCATATGTTGGCTTTCTCCTCCCACCAAGTGGATCCCAGGAAGCTGAACATAGGTTTACAGGCTTGGTGGGAAGGACCCCAATGAGTCATCTCTCCCATCTATATTTTATGTTTGATCCTCCAGCTTTCCTAGCAACTTGAACAAATTTACTATGTTGTTGCCAGCTAATATCTTACATGTTCTGAACCTAATTTATGTCTGAAGAATCCCTTGCCAAGGTCGACATCAATCACTTTTCAAAGAGTTCTATCATAAGAGAAGTTAGCCTCATTTTTACCCCATGGTTAACCATCTCGTAGTTTTCTGTGGAGTGAGAACAAACACTATCATTGTTCTTCTTAGTAGTCATTTAAACATGTCTGATCCAGGACAGCTTTAACCATTAAATCATTCTCATGGTCATTATGATGGCCCTTTTCTTACGAGTACTTCAGTGTTGAAGATGTTAATTTTCTCTCTCTCCATTTCTATTGTGCCAACCATGAGATAAAAATATGAATAAATAGTAAATGAACACAATCTCTAAAAATGGTTTTAAAAATAAAATGGTAATTCTTTGCAGCAAACTGCCAACTGTTGGTGAAAGAACGGGAGCTGAGCGAAAGCTCTTCTCCCAGGTATGTGAAAACACTAGCCTGTACCTGTGCTGCTCACTCTTCACACATTCCTCTCTTGTGGAATTCAGGTCAGAATCTCAGTATTCCCCCCTCCTCCCCTCCTTCTCTTTCCATACTCTTGTCTCAAGGCTTTCCAAGAATAAATATACAACCATGGAATGAAGAAGGCGAAGGGAGTCTCTTTTTTACTCATCTTAGTGCCTGTGCATTGGCCTGGACTTCCCTCCCAAACAGTGTATTCATCAAATGTGTCTGGACAGGTGCCTCGCTCTTATTAAGGGCACTTCAGCACAAAGGCATTTTTTCTTATCTCAAGTCTGGGGCCCAAAACTTAAACTCCTGTTTCCGAGATACCTATAAATCGGTGCAGGAACATATCGCCCAGTATTATTTATTATTTCTCAATGATAAATTACCATTCGATAGGCTTATTGGGTAATAAGGTGAAGCAAATTCAGCGTTCAATTCACTGGAGATTTTATAAGGTGGCGTTATTCAGAGAGTGAATCAGGAAGAGAAATGTGTGTTGAATTTGAACTGACTCCCTCATGCTCACATTTTGAGCAATTGTACCATGTGTGGCAGAGCTATTTTGCAGTAACTTCTGGAAGATTATAACTCTGCCCTTGTTCAGGTCTGCTTCTCTGCCTCCTGGTCTACTGCAGTATTAACTAACAGGAACCATATTAGGCTTGTGTCACCACAAATGGGGCTGCTCCACCCCATTTTAAGCTGAAACACTGAGCTAAAGGTAATCCTCCCGCATACGTTGTTGTTTATATCAGGTATTTTAGTCACCGCAATGCAAAGGTAACTAATGCAAGTGGAAAGCAAGGAGTGACAATAGGTGTAATCCTGCCTGTGCTGCTGCTTCTTTCTGCCTTTCTTACCAGTTTTCTTCAAGATCTAACACAAGTTTTACCAACTCAGGAATCTTCCATAGCAAAACCAGGTGAAAATTAACCTCGATTTCTCTTTTTACTATAGCAATTAGCACACATCTCGGCCTTCTTTCCATTTGCTATGCCTTTGTATTTATCCATATCATCGTTTTCCAAGGAACATGCAACACTCTTTTAAAAAATATGTTTTATGCATCACAGTTTCTACACCCACAGGAGATTCTAAATCCTTAAGCAAGTAGAAACTCTCTTTTCTATTAAGACAGATGCTAACTATACTTGGATGTCCAGTACAAGTAAAGATGTAATCTATGTATGTTTAGTTGGTAATGTAACTTCACTTCCATCATAAGGCATTCATCCCCACTTTCTTCTGCTCACAATATCCCAAACCTACAAGGATAGTATTAACTAACCACAATAGTGATAATCGATTGTTTTGGGGCCTTCTTCAACCTCCTTAAATGGAGGCTACTCTTACCACCTGAAAATATTTGGTGTATTTCATTTTATTGTTGATTATTAAATATAGTTAAATTTGTACCTTTTCTTTAGTTCTCTTGCAATTTCTCGTTAGATCTTTAAATGCATTTTATATTTAAGTTGTTAAATATTAAGTAAAATATAAAATAAAGTATGAAATATTTAAATACATTTAAAGAACTATTTAAATATATTTAATTTATTTTCATTTATTTTATGGTTATTAGCCTTTTGCATAAATGTATGTGTATATCTGTTCTATGTATGTGCCTAGTGCTCACTGATGTTATAAGATGGTGTTGGATCCTTTAGGAACTGGAGTTACAGACTATCCTGAACCACCATCTCTCTGGGCTCCTTTTTGATATTTATTTTATTTCCAGAAATAAGAACCAAATCAAGAGCCTTGCACTTGCTAGCCAAAAGTTCTACCACTGAGCTGAATCTCCAACCCCTCCTTTGTTATTTCTTAAACTAGTATAGAATTAATAGCCATTTGGGATTGACATACTCTGTTTTCTTTTTGCAGCTTCTGTTCCCGTTCATCTGCCATAGCCCTGGAGTCCAACACAGTGTGCATATTTGGCAGATTACGATTAATTTGAATGAAAGGGAAATATTCAAGGAAGCATAAATGTTAAACAAAATGAAGAAACAAAAGAGGGGCTATATAAGTTCTCAAATAAAAGCCATGGAAAGGTATACTCATGCACTTGAGTGAAAGATACTGCAGGACAAAGGTGCTCATTTGCATTTATTCCCAATTAAGTAGATCAGTCTCTGCCTCTGTTTGCATGACTTGTGCTGACTACCCTTGGCTAACAGATCCTTGGACAAGTGACACAAAGCAAATACATTTCATTTTACCTTGCTATTCAATCAAAAAGGTATCTACTGAAAAGGAATAATTATGTGACATTTTGTTTTAAAATGGTTAACAAAGGCCCCAAATGATAAGCATATTATTTATTGCGATTCTTTTACAACATGACCCTGTATTAGATTATAGAAGAGTTTCCTTTACAAAGCAGTAATTCATAAAAGTATTGCAAATGAAAAAAACCAAACAAATCACACAACTGTGAACAGTATTTTTTCAAAGTTAAATAAAGCTCATTTGGCTAACCTAAGTGGTACTCTCCCCACCCTGCCCTCATAGCAAGAACTGACTAATGCGCTGAATCAATCTTTTCAAGCCCTTGGCGCTGCCCATCTATTTTAGGCATTATCAGATTATGAGTCACTTTACTTTTGCAATTCCTTCTGCAAATTTCCCCTTGTTCTATGTAAAGAATAAACTCTTTAAAATCATGAAGCTGAGACTGTCCATGGCACTGCCCTCCTTTGTCCTTTCTTTCTCTGACTCATTTGGCAGTGAAGGTTTTGAACACCTTCTGAGAATAATGTTTTTAGATGCATGGACCAAAGCACTTTACAGTAATTCCGAATACTGAAAGGTCAAGAACAAGAAAAAATATATATCCTGTTAGAAGTCAAACTAAGCATTACCTGTTTTAGCTTTGATTTCTAGGATGATGTTGACAGTTTTGGCCTTTATTATTATTATTTAGTGGTACTTAGATCCATCTTACAGAATACTTTTGAGCTACACGTTTATGATTTACTCACTTTACAATTTAATGGTTCAAAAAATTCGATAAGAATCGAAAGATTACAAATGGAATCTACTACATTGAAATGAAATTCTAAAGCTAGATGTGGTGGTACAAGCCTTTAATCCCAGCACTGGGAATCAGAGGCAGGAAAATCTCTGAGTTCGAGGCCAGCCTGGTCTACTGAGTGAATTCTAGGACACAGAGAAATCCTATCTCAGAAAAAAAAAAAGAAAAAAGAAAGAAGGAAGAGAATTAATTCTTGCCATAGACTGGTAAATTAACTCCTCCAGATATTAAAAGCCTAAAATAATAAAGAGGTAAGATAAGATGTTCAGGAAAGTATAAGACAGGATCTCTTTGCTTGGATGAACTAATAATCTGACTGACCAAAGAAGACTGATGAATCAGAAATGTGCCAGTAAGTATATGGCACTTCATAAAGAACAAAATAAGAGGGAAAGTCAAAATAGAACAGTGAGAATCCTTGGGAGCTAGAGTGTTAGAGAAGAATTAGAAGAATGTGAATTCTACATTGTAACAGAATGAAATGAAGTCTTTAAGTGAGTTAACAAGGGAGCATCCTTTTGTTAGTACACAAAATAAAACTCTGGGGAGGCATTATTATATTGACCATGTGATTGAAGAACATTAATAAGTAGGAAACAGATTAGTAAGTATTTCTGGGTATAAAAAGGAAGAAAATTACTTGATTTCTTATTAATAAAACACCATTCCAGATTTTGATTTTCTTGAAGATAAACAGTCCAGTGAGCTGGCTCAGAAAGTAACGATGCTTGCCACCAACACTGGTGACCTGATTTTAACCCCAGGAACCCACATAGAGGAAAGAATAGATTGATCTCTGCAAACTGTACTCTGACTTCCATGTGTGGAACACACACACACACACACACACACACACACACACACACACACACCATGTAAAACATATTAAGAAAGAATACTATTTTATGCATTATAACAAACACTTTTAAATGTTCACCAGTTAAATGTTTTATATACTGTTTGTTAATTAATGGTTTTAAGAACTGCTAAATGATTTTTCTATTGTGGGTTGGTATACAATAGACTGTAGTTTATCAAAAACTGAAAACTCTAAATATTTCAAATCAAGCAAATAAGGAGCAAAGGGACAAGAAGATATGTTCCTATTTGGGTCAGGAACATGCCACAGAGTTTTCAATTGAACTATTTCCAAGTGTACTGTTTGTCCAAGTGCTATCCCTCCAGGCACCGTTCCTTTGAACACATAGAAAGCTTAGGGCTGGAAAGAGAATGAGAAACTCAGAGAAAGCCTAAGACTTTAATAAGCATTGAATAACAGGTTGATTCGTCTTTCCTTATTCAATAGTTTGAAAGTGTGATAATGAAAAGGGACCATGGAAAAAGCCATCCAAATCATAAATGAAGGTAATAGAGAAGATTTCGAATTTTCAAGTCAGTTCTTCATCGCACTTGTCTAGTGTGAAGGTCACTCGAAATTGTAAGCTAGGAAATGACATTTTCACAGTACTGGAGATGGCAGATTTCAGGGAGTTTACGTGTGTGTGTGTGTGTGTGTGTGTGTGTGTGTGTGTGTGTGTGTGTGTTTTCCTTAGGGCTTAAAAGCCATTTTGTCTTTGTCATCATGACTATCCAAGACATGCCCTACTATTTCTAGAAGACATACTACCCAGACTATGTGGCTGCCAATAGAACAGCTTCTTTTCTGAAGACCTCCGTTATTATAAAATGGAAGTCAGTAAAGTTTCACATTTGCTAGGAAAATGTATCTATGAAAATCTCCCAAGAAGTGGTTTCATGGTCCAGTTTACCAGTGAGCTAATATTTTTCTGTCATTAACCCTGAAAATCGAAGTTCTTCGGTTCATAGTTTAATTTTGCATCTTCCTCGCTAATTCCATTATCCCTTTTCTTCTTGTTGTTCATTTCCAGAGTCTCTCAAAATGCAGTTCTTTACTATGGTGTTAAAGACTTTGGCCATAAATCATACATAGATAGCACCATCTCATTACTCATTTTAACATAAAATACATTTTCAGCATTTTAATAGTCACCACAAGATTTTCATAGCCCACTTATTTTGCCCTTAACTTGAAACTAGAGCTATCTCTCTGAGCAATGATGAAAGGAATGTACCTTCTATCTGGTGTCCAAATGTAACTATGTGAAATTGCTCTGCCTCATCTCATCCGAATGTCAGAGTAAAAAGCCTTTTGCAATTTACAGTCCGCTTTCAGAAAAGAACCCTTTCAAATTCCAACCCTGAAAAGGGCCAAAAGATAAAGCTTTGAATTCTATTTTTTAAAGGCCGTTGTGTGTGTGTATTTAAGCACATACACACACATAAATGATAATTAGTCATAACCTTCTCAGACAGTAATAAATTAAGCCTTTCTTTCACATGTGATATGTTTACCTAAGTGTAACATTTCTCTATTAAACTTTTTATGATATATTTTTATGAGAAGAAGTTTTGAAAAGGGCCCAATATAGTATATTTCCTTCATTTGTCTATATGTTTGCATATACTTAGAAAGTTGTTCCCTGTACTATAATCAATAGAAAACTATGCTCAAATTTTTCCTAGATTTTTTCTGTGATTTCTTTTTCTTACACTTAAAATTTATGATACATGGCATATATTCTGGTTTACCATATGAAATAAGGTTTTATAAAAATTAATACCCAACTCTCTCCTAAGCTATAATTTGAGTTGATAATCCACTCTATATTGAGTGCATATGTGTACTTAGAAATATATCTGAAGGGCTGGAGAGTTGGCTCAGTGGTTAAAGAGTACTGGCTGCTCTGGAGAGGACTCACATGGCAGCTCAAGACCATCTGCAATTCCAGTTTCAGGGCATCAGACTCCCTCTTCTGACCCGTACAGGCACCAGACAGACACACACATACATGCAGGCAAAACATTCATACACATATTATAAAATGCAAAACTAAAAAATAAATGCATTTGAAAATTGATCAAAGGGCAGTAGAATATGTTCAGTTTTGGTAATGTCCTGAATCTTTAGAAATACACACATTTTCCAGAGTACTTTCACTTGCGGCTACATATTATATGGGAGATCAAATAAATACAAAGAATCAGCAATACGATGCTTTTTTGTGGCATTGCTTATAAAATCATATAATGAAAACACTAAAATTCTTAGTAATAGTATACTACATAAACAAATAAAGTATAATGTATCTATTTGATATAAAACAATTTTGCCATTGAAAATAAGTATAAGGGAGTTAGAGATAAGATGAATACATTTTTTAATATTGGTGCACGAAAATGATCAGAGTAATACATACAGTGTTATCATGTTTCTATAAGTTCACACAACTACGAGTACCAAAAAAACCCCAATATGAAATAATGGACAAGCTTATTTTTCTTCTTTGTGCTTTCTGCAATTAAGATATACTTTTTTGTAATCAGTAAATTTCTTTCTTACTTGCCAACTGATGAGTTTGCTGGGGTTATGCACAGAAGTATGGGTGAGAGGTTACTTAAAGAAGTTCATATGACTCAAAAGCAGCTTCATTACCAAAGGGAAAAAAAACCAAAACAAAGCAAAGCAAAAAACCACCACCACCAACAACAACAACAACAAAAACCACCAGAGAAAATATTTTCAAGAAAATAAAATTCACGATATTAACATGGTAGCATCCAGTAACACAATTGAAATAGGACAAAAAGTCTTTACTGCTGGAGGGGTTCCCCTAACTATTTTCCATGGACCCTCTCAGCCTTCCCTTCTAGCTCATCTCCATTCTTTTCTGTCAGCTCCCTGACTTGCAGAAACACTTTTGATCTAGGACTCCCAGTAGCCATACTGGGCAGGGACACAGAGAAGTATCTCACTCAACCTACATCAGAGAACGTTTTTCCTTTAGATAGGAATGAACAAAGACACATATATCAGGATAATGTACAGAGAATGAGAAACTTTGGAGTACTCAGTCCTAAATGGAATTTCCTCATCAAACTCCTCCCTACAATGCTGAGGGAGATATGACAGCGGTGTCAGAAAGACAGTAAGAGCCAGAAGTGATGAATGACAGCAAAGAGATGGCATCTTCCAGACACAAGAGGATTTATAAGAATTCACAAAGATTGTGGCAACAGGGACAAGATCTGTACATGATCAAGCCAGTAAGGTGCCCTCCTCATAAGCAATAATCTATTTGATATTGATACCTACTAGTAAAGGAAAAAAATCAGTTTTCTCCAGTGGAGTCTGACCGCTGGGTATTAACCATATCCTGGCAGACCCCATATCCTGGAGTAGTTTATCAGTACCAATTGAACTGAATTGTAATTTTGCTGATTTTTTTTTATTTTTGGCTTTGATTCATTTCAGCACATTTTTTCTGTCTTATCATCTTTTGCCTGTTTGTTTATTTTTTGGTGTTTTTTTTTCTTATTTCTTTGTTTCTGTTTCTTGTTTCTTCCTTTTTTTTTTTTTTTTTTAAACAGAGAGTGCATAAAGTTAGGTGAGGAAGTGGGTGAAGAGTATCTGGGAGGAACTGAGAGAGGAGAAAAAAAATGATCAAAATACATTGTATGAAAAAAATATTAATTAAAAATAAAAATAAATTACATATGCATTTTTTAAAACCTTTCCTGCTCTAAAAGCTCTAGGAGTTTTTATTCTGTATGGAGGTCAAATGAATCATCAGGAATTATCGCTTCAGAATTGTGTTAAAAATCTCTTCAGTGACCATGTTTCTTCATTTAATCTATTAATATTATATCAATATGTGTTATGAAAAAATGTTGCATTTCTTGATAGATGTTTCTTTTTTGTATCCTGTCGGGTTTAGGTTCCTAACATTTTGTTTAAGATACTTAAAAAATAAACTAGGCTTTGGTGTCCTTTCTCTTTTTACCATTAGCTTCCCATGCCCAGCCTCTGAAGGATATCATTTTGATCACGTAGAATGAAATGGTGGAGAGCTTCCTTTTTCATATTCTTAGATCATTATATAGAAATTTATATCCAGACTTGGATAATCTGTTTTGATCAAACTCTGGTAACATTTGCTGGAGAATTAGTTCTTTAAACATTATTCTTGGAATTTGTTCATTTTATTTGAATTAAAAATTTCTGGCACACAAAGTTTTCACAGCATTTTCTTATTATATTTTTAATAACTGGAACATTTACAGTATGTTCTCTCTTTAATTATGATATTGACTATCTGAGACCTCTTTTTCCTTGCCAGTTTTTTTTTTTTTTGGTTTAATTACACTTTCTAAAAAAGAATCAACTTTTAAGTACATGATCTTCTCTATTTCAGATATGTTTCCTATTTCATTACTTTTCTTACCTTTATTTTCTTTTTCTTATGTTAGCTGAATATGTCTATATGCATAGTTTTCTTTTTAATATAAACTTTGAATATTACATATTTCCTCTATATGTTTGCATTTTACTTCATGCCACAAGTTTTCTTATGTAGTATTTTCATTGCTTAGTTCTAAAGCTTAGTCTTCATGACAGTTTTATATAGTTTAGTATGTAAATGCTCCACATAGGCATTTTGACAATAATCTTTTGGTGATTAACATTTCATTTAATTAGCTTTAATCCCAGCACTTGGGAAACAGACACAGGTGGATCAC
This sequence comes from Grammomys surdaster, assembly GCF_004785775.1. NCBI lineage: Eukaryota > Metazoa > Chordata > Mammalia > Rodentia > Muridae > Grammomys > Grammomys surdaster. The sequence continues at coordinate 1,943,620 of NW_021604621.1, forward strand.
TGAGTTCTACAGAGTGAGTTCCAGGACAGCCAGGGCTACACAGGGAAACCCTGTCTCGAAAAATTGGAAAAAAAACAGAACAAAAGAAAACCATCCCCTCCAATAAAAAACAACAAACAACAAAATAAACAAAAAACATTTCATTTAATTTCAGTGTGGTTAGACAACATGTTCTGTGCCTACAATTTCTTTGAATTCTGTTGTCATTGTTTTAGAGTAGAGTACATTACACTTATTTTTATGTATGTTCTATGTCTGCTTAACTATAGTACATATTCTGTAATTGCTAGATTGCTTAAATATGCAACATTTCTGATAACTTTCCATCTACTTGAAGCATCAGTTATTGAAGGAGATGTTTTAAACTACACTTCTAGTAGCTGTAAGATTGTCTTTTTGTATTACTTTGAGTTTTAATATGTTATTGTGGTTGACAATATTTTGTATTTGATCCATCTCTGCTTTTAGGGTCTATTCTTTTGTTGATGATGTCTGGAAAATTCAATATAATGTTTCAGAGTGTGGGTGCTCTCTCTTTAACTCTATTTTACTAGATATTATTTTTTAAATTAGAGAATTCATATCTTTTTGTGTTCTGGTGATAAATTCTCAAGAATTATGTCTACGACTAGTACTTTTCCTCAACTCCCCCGCTCTTCCACACTCTAGAAGCTCTAACTAGTATGAGTTACAATAGTCACAAACTATACTCTCCACTTCTTAAAAAAAATTCAGCCCTCCATTTTCCTGTCTTTGTTGTACGTACTTACATGGTTTTTCTTACAGGTTCCCATTGTTTTCTTCATCTGTGCTGTGATCTTTTATTTTAACTATTTACTACATGGCTATTTCAAATATATATTGTTCAAGAACAACTGAGTTGATTTTTTTCACTTTAGCTGTTATCCTCCAATACTGCTTTCTCACCTTTGCCATGTAGCCTTAATGTGTTTTAAATATATGTAAAAGTCTCTGAATACTTTGAAGATAGAAATTTGTTTACTGTTTCTGCAAATTGCAAACTGTTTCTGTTTGTGCTGGATTACCTCCTCAGTGATTGATGGTTTTTGATTATTGTGAATTCTCCCTTATCCCTTTCCGTCATCTGCAATAAAATTACATATTGAGATTGGGATTTTTTTCTCAAGGAATATTCTTATTTATCCATGTTGAGGAAGATGTATGGACCACTGCTGTTCTGTCATGTATCTTATTTAGTGAGGAAGTCTTAGATTCAGAAGCTCCTTCCCCATGCCTCAACCTTGATGCTGTTAGAAGTATTGAAATATTAGCAGACTGCAAACAAAACTCTGTTAGGCTTAGTCTATCAATTCAATGTGCATATTTCTGTACTGTTTGTTGCTCGTAGCTATGTGTTTCAGCTCATGGCTTCTTCTTTATGATCTGGGTGTGGTACTTGTAATCTTAGCTTCTTGTGACCCCAGAGATGTACAAAACTAGATTTTATTATGATCATATTGCTTTCATGGTGAAAGAGCTACAATCATACATTTACTAGGTCATATAGATTTCAGAACTGGGAGAAATAAACATCGATTTTTAAAATGAATTATCCACTTTGCTATTCCATTATAACAGCACAGAGCCGACATTTTATTTAACTAACAAAATTAATGACTTGTCAATATTTACTTTGTTGTTTTCACTTTTAAAAGATATTGTTAATTAATCCATCTCTATAATACAACCACATACTTATAACTTGGCTATTACTATATATTTGACTTCCAATGATTTATCTCCTCTATTGATAAATTTCAAAGCAGATGTATATCATGCTACTTCCTTTGATAGTGAGCTTTTTAGTTTTGTGAGATAGAGGTAAACGACTTGGAAGTTGGAAACATAGTTTTGGAAGTTTTTGTACATGGTCATTTGGCCCTTTTTGGTCTGTGAAAAAAGGCAGTATATGCTGGTGTGGAGTAAGGAGTGTAGAGAAGATGTTCATTTCCCAGAGGCTGGAAAACAAAGAGAGAGGGAATAGGGACCAGGGTCCCGATTATCTTCTTTAAGGGAAACCCTACAAGTGACTTAGCTTTCTTCAACTATACCTCACCTTTTAAAGGTTTCAGAACCTCTCAGTAGTATCTGAAGTTTATGGACAAACCTTGAAAACATGAGCCTATTTGATTTGCTTACCAGAGCAGAATGGAAGGAGACTGTGATTGTTACTTGGCTACAGGGATTGTCTATTCCTCGGGTCGTAGAAGCATAATGAATTAGTACAAGAGAATAACTTGCAGACAGCTCATCACTTGGGAATGGCAATTGTGTAAGTTCACTTTATATTTCACATATAACCAGTGAAATTGAGGAGTCATAACTATATATACTGGCAGAAACTTACCAGAGAGCTCTTCATCTGATTCTAGTCTAACTCAGAAACATAATATACAATGATCCACAGTATTTACTCTTTTTTCCTGTACCAAACTCTTTATTTGGCTTCCATCTCTTAAAAAAAATTGCCATTACAATTTTAACTCAATATTTCCCCCTCCCTCTCCTCACTCCAAATCTTTCCATATACTCCTTCCTGCTCTCCTTCAAATTTGTGACCTTTTTAAAACTAATTGTTATTGTATGCATATATTTAGGAATATCTAATTACATTTATATATACATAATATATAATTACATACGTTCCTAAATATAACCTCTTCAGTATGCATAATGCCACCTATATGTATGTTTTTAGGGTTGACTTCTTGAAATGTGACAACCAATTAGTGTCCTTTTCCTTGGGGAAGGCTACCTATCCCATTCCAACTTTACTCAGTTGCCTATAAATCTTAGTAGAGAGTTTGGACCTACACCAATTTATAACAATTAATAATTTACCTTCTCCCGAAGTTTCATTTTTTTTTTGATACAGTCTTGCTATGTAGCCTCAGTTGGACTGGAACTTTCTATGTAGACCAGTAAGGCCTCAAATTCATAGAGATCTACCTGCCTTTGCCTGTTGAGTGTGGGGATTAAATACATGTGTCACTGCTCCAAAATTCCCTGTATTCTTTGATATTTATTAATTAATAGATGTTGGCTTAGTAATGTTGATCTGAATTAAATAGAAGCTAATACTAGTCATATATAATTACCCTTTTTAAAAATATTGATAGTATTTTTTCTTATTATCTGAAGCATAGTTCAAACCATGAGTCCATCCTGAGTATTCTGCGTCTTACTCTGGTTTACTATATTTACAGCCAGCTCTTTCGACTAATGGCTGTTAGCCATGTCTTTTTAAATAAAAAAATAAAAGCATTCTCACCTACCCTCCCACCATCCAAGCCTACAATAGTAAAATAACACACACACACACACACATTGTTTTAATTACAGCAAGAATAAAAGGGCTGCTTTGTTCTCTAGAGCATCTCAAAAGCACTGCACATAAAAGAATCACTTCAAATTTATTACCATCTTTAACTAAATCTTTAACTAAGGTGTAACACACTTAAGGTCTGGTGCCTTCCAATATTTAGCATAATCATTTGGGATATACATGCTAATTATTGGTGTTATATCCTAATTTAACTCTCTTTCATTTTAACACCACGTATTTTGCTTGAGTAAACTCATCCATTCCTAGTTTCAACTGCCACCAATATGCTTGTCATTCTGATATCTATACGTAGTCCAAATCTTTACCAAAAATTACGAATTCTAATATCTCTATGGTTAGTTCACCTTGCACAAGCCAACAGACAGTGGAGATATCCAATTTCTATAAATATCCAATTTCATAAATCGAGGATGTATAATACCTTCTAAGTCTTCTCAATTTTTTGCTCATATTCATCACTGATATCACATAGCTAGAAACCCAGCATGAGAATTGTCCTCAATACCAACCTTTGCCCTTACCACAAATGTACTAAATCATGAAATTCTGACAATTTTATCTCCGAAATATTTCAAGTGTGTTTTCCCACTTGACTTCTACAACCCTTTGCCCTAGTTCTTGCTTTATCTTAATCTCTTGCTTACTTGGAAAGAATTAGGAAAAAAATCATTTAACCATTCTGTCTAGTTTCCAGTATTCAGCCTTAGATGAGAATCATCTGCTAGAACACTCTGACTTATACGATAAAATGAAGAAGTCTTGTTATCCATGTTTCTCCATGGTATGATTTCTACCTGGCACTTGTTGGTTTACAAACACTGAATTGTTTGCATTCCTCATATATACCAATGTTGTTACTCTGACTTTAGGCTCAGTGCAGTCACTTGGACCTGACACAGTCATTTTATTTTCACCTGTACACTAAACCCTACTGAGACTGCTTTACATGCTTCTGTGCTGAGATTTTATAATAAGTTTCATGTTACTCTGTAATGTCATCTAATTATGTGGAGACAATTTGTGCGCTTACCTTCCCTGAGAAATTAAATTCTTCAGGAAAAAAAAATTTGATGGTGCTGGAATGTTTGCAAAAGGAAGGAGGAGAGGAAGAAAAAAAGATAGGGAGAGAGGGAGGGAAGGAAGTAGGTAAGTGTTCTCTGAGTGTTTAAGAAAAAAGTCATCTAATCTTACATACTAGAATGTAAGGATATATGTCAATATCTAACTCTCATGGTCTTAATTACATCTGGAGTTTTGCTATAGGAAATCTTAACTATAGAAGCAAATTGCTATAGAATGGCTTTGCTATGATTGTTCATGACTTTTAGATGGTTGCTCAACCCAGTGTTACCGATTAGCATTTAATGATTGTTTGTACATAGCACACTGGGAAGTCTACCATGTTCCTCAAAGAATATAACAATGATTTATTTGATTGTCACAAACCTCTGAGATGGTAATTGTTTTTATGGTTTTTCTTTTACAATGAAAGAAGTCTTGAGGAAGTCAAATAGCTTATCTAAGACCTCACTCTTTTCTATTTGTAGTTTGGGGTGTAGAAGTACATAGACACAGGGCTTCATGGATTCTTGGCAGTTTAAGCAATCTTATCAGTGAGCTTTGTACTTAATCTTTATATTATTTTAAGTTTCTGGTTCACTTACTAAAACAATGAAACTGTTATAGTAGCAATGAAGGTGTATTCAGGGAAAATTTTCAGAAAAGAGAATAAAATCCCTGGCCTGGATAGAGATCTAACATCAATTACAAGGGTAAGACCACCTCTAGGAAGATGGGGTGACCTTAATCTATGCCAAAGAGATAGATGGAGTAATTAGTCCTTCAAGGAGATACTACACTTGTCCTTCCCCAAATTCCTGCCCCTATAGCTTATAGGTCCACAGCCAAGCAGTTTCTTAAGCTGGCTTGCTATAAGTCTGACTAAACATAGTTTTCCCTAACATTTTGGGTGTCACTATTTCTCTAAAAGCCCCACCCCCACCATGTGGCAGACTGCTGGCAGGCAAGCTCGGGCAGCATCCATCTTTCTCTTCCTGGCAGCTGCAAATATTTACAGCTTGCCTGCCCTATGGTGTTTTCCTTTTAAACGCTAATAAAAATGTCTTCAAGTTTCCATTTGAGTTAATTTTTAAATTCTTTATTTATGACACCATGAACCCTAAAAGAGAAGTCTGATTTCTCAGAAGACTGATTTTGTACCTATTTGTACTTACTACATCTACATGAAATTTAATTTTTTTCACTTGCATTTAGAAAAATGAAGAACAAATTGAATTACAGATGTTGATAAAAGACAAGGGGTTTTTTTTTTCCTAGTTTTATTTTTTTTGTAGAGCATACAAATACTGGATAGATGAACTTATGAAAAATGTCATGGTTATGAAACTCTGCTTCTATAATCTTTATATATTATAGTTTTGTGTATTGTTTCAGTAGGTGACAAAGGGGAGATTTCCATTCAAATCACAGATGTGGACTACTTACAGAGTGAACTCTTGCAGTTAATAAGAGACAATGTCTACTGAGATTAATGACATGATTGGTATTTTCAGTCTCTATTAGTTGGAACTTTGCATGTACTGTGCCTAACTTTTAAACAGGCTATGTTTACAAAGGACACATTACTTTGGGCAGAATAAGTGGGTCTAAAAATATGAGGAAACATATCTAGTAAATGGATCTTCCTAAACTGTGGCCAATACAGCATCACAGAGACTTACTGTAATAGCCACCCAGATAGAAAACCAAGTTATTATTTGATATTATAATAGTTATCACAACACTATGGTGTTGGGAACAACTCTCAGCAGCATTCAGTTAGTACACTACATAGTATGCAGCAGTATCTCATTTACTCTTCACAATTCTGTGAGATAGGGAATCTTATCTTACCAGTTCCATAATTTCAGGCTTGGATCAGTTCAAAGGACTAAAGTCACCTTTGCAAGGCCTCACTGCTAGGAAGTGGGAAAGCTAGAATGAACCAGAGTCTAACACAAACTTTTGTGCTTCCAAGTACTATGGCAAAGAGAAATTCCCAACAGTTCATTAACCAAAAGCTCCAGTGTGCTATTCATTTTGATTATAGCCCTTCAAAGACAGTAGGCAAGGCATTAGGCTGGGAGTGGATCAGATGTCAAATTTTGTGCTGAAGGCTATGCTCCTATTAAGAACAACTGTGACCAAAGATCAAAGGTTAGGAAGCTCCAGATCTCCCAAGGAATGACTAATGAGACTTTCTCCATCAATGTTTTCCCTAAGCTGGGAAGGGCCAATGTTTTTGTTTATCTCAAGCAGCTCATCACAATTGCATCCTTTGAGGTCTTCCCCCATTTTCCTCTTTTGAGTTTCAGAAGAAAACACCCCCAGAGATGGTGAGAAACTGAGTTTTGAAGGAAGGAAGTCTAGAGACTTGTTGGAAAACAGCAGGACAAAAAATTATAGAGAAGGGATCAGTATGTTTTCTGAAGAGCCTATCTCAAGGGTAGAATTCAAAGTGGAGCCCATGGAATGCTTTCAAACTGTGGAGAGGGCTTTAAAGCAGGGAAGCCAGAAGAAAACATAACCATTCAGCTGATGATCCTCCATAATTTTGTACTTCTGTAATCTTGAATTACCTGTTGATGCAACATTTATTGAACACTTATTCTGAGCAAAAGCATTTTATTTTGTGTATTGGTAAGAACACAGTAAAACAGTTCAGGGCTTCAAAGAAATGTTCAGTAAGGACAAAAGGGTTCAGACATAGAAAGTGGATGCTACCTTAGAGCTCTTAAGAAAAATATTGAGTTTTAATTTAAAGAAACACTAAATTTACCGGCTCTCAGTAGGTTTTCTAAAAATAAAACGTGAAAGAATTGAGAAATATCATGGAAGAAGATAATCCAAATTCTGTCTGCACCAAAATTCTTTCAGAAAGGATTTATGTTGTAATTTTAAAATATTTATGCCATCTCAGAATGTTTGCCTATAAGTGTGTCATTCATATATCCTCTCAGTATATGTATCTTTAATAATACAATGTTATTCTTTTAGGGTAAACTGGGCTTTAACTTGCACTAGCTAGAAAATATCTAATCATTTATGACAGTCTAGTTTCTACTTCTATGTTATCAAGTGACATTGGTACCAAAACCTCAATTTTCATTTTGTATGACTGACAAATGAGTTGAGTTTTTAAAGTTTAAACAGAGACTGTTTATTCCAAAACAACAATTTCTCCTAAACGTTTAATAACAGTTATCTGTCTAGACATCAACTCATACAGAGAAGGCAGGGAAACCTGGGAGAGGGTAAAATGATCAACATCTGCAGAAATGAAAAAATTGGACACAGGAGAGGTAAATGAAAAATAAATAAATACATTACACTCAAGTGTGGTGATTAATGTGCAGGAAAGATAAGCTCAGGGGTGGACCAAGGCAGTCAGCAGTTAATGTCTCCTTTTTAAAATCTTGCCAGTAAATCATAATTACATGCCAGGGTCATAATATCTTTTTGAGAAGCTACATTTCATTTGGCAAAGTGTCTTAAAAATATGAGGAAACAAAAAACAACACAAATTGATGATCATGCTAAGTGTACCATTTAATTTCAACATTCCAGGTGATAAAAGAACTAGGTAAATCTGTCCTCCCAGGGACATAGAAGGGAGAAGTCTTAAATAAAGACTATGAAAATGTTTAGGGTCTTGTATACACATCCATTATTATGTGGAAACTTAGCTTCGACCCGAGCAATGAGCACAGCAGGTAGAAATGAAGCAACTCAAGGAGAGATGAAGTTACGTGCCTAAGGGTCAGAGTCAAAGGTTTGCCCCAATTGGTACTGAGTTTCCATTAATCTCAACCCACTGAAATAGAGGGTTAGATAGGGATATTAGGTCATGTGTTAATTTACTTGATTCACAATGTTCTAATATAACTGTAGGAAAAACACAATGAGATATTTACTTCAACTTCTTTGAATTGCAATTATGTGAGACTTGAAAATCCAGGTGCCTGTGTGTGCCAAAATTAATGCTTAGAACATGAAGCTTTATTGCAGATCCTGAAGGCATTTCAAATGCATCTCTTTAGCTTCATTTCCCCCTTCAAGTGCTATTCAAGAGGAAGGGCCTGTTCGATGTTGAGGCTAGAGATGGGATCAAAGGGAGGAAAGAGATTTATGGAGACTATGAAAGAGAGGCCAGAGGGGTGGCTTTTGTATGTGGGGGCGCTGAATTTTATGGGCAAACCCAGGCATTTTCACAAAAGCGAATCTGAATCTCAATGAAGACAGGGAAGAGATAAGCCATATCAGAGAGAAAAAAAAAGTCTCAGAATAAAGGCATTAGTGTTGTTTTAAAGGAAATGCAGGAAATGTGGCCTGGACCTATCCAGAAAGGTTGCTCTGTGAGTGATAGATGGTGTCAGTCAACTTGAAGCCATAACTAGATTTCTTAAAACAAGAGTGGTATGTAGCACGGGCTTATAATTATAGGAGAGGATCTGTCACTGCACTAGGATACTGATTTACATTGTTGCAGATAGAAGACAGCACACTGGGCAGAGATTCTGTATCCCTTCCTCCTTAGGAATATGGATAGAGATAGCCTCTAGCTTTCTGTGCGTAATCATATTGTGTTAGAAAGCATTCAAGTAGATACAGTGCAGCCAAAACTGTAGAAAGAGAGTGCAAGCAAAAGTGAAGGGGAAGGATGCATGACCCTGACATGACAGTTAGATCTGTGGAGCTATCTCTGCACTCCACTACTACCCCACCAATGTGACAAGAGCCTTACTTACATGCTTTGAGTTCCACTGTGACATTCTGATAGTCAAACAAAAACTCATGTCCCCACTTCCACTCTATGGAAATGGAGACTGTGATGATATAGGAAAGTGGGCATTGACAGCCAGTTTATAATGAATTGAGTGGGCACACAGCTGTGGATCAACTAACCACTGCATAACAAAGGACCTAGTAGGCACTGCCCAGAATTTCCCATTACAGTTAACAAGTTTCTGGTGTAATATAAAAAGAGATCTGCACAGCCTGGAGGCCTGACCAATAAATATGCTGTTTTCATGCCAGAGAATCAAGGCTGAAGAGGCAACTTTCTATTGAAAGGATTATTAGTCACTGCTGCACAGACTAGAGCATTTGATTCATTTATTCCTGGTTGAAGAAAGTAGAAGGTCAATTATACCTTACTGTGGAACTGTGAAGAGAATGTACCTTAAATACTTAGGATTCTTGTTTCGTGATGTCAAGGATTTAATGTAGGGCTCATGTTAGACAAGTCCTTGCCATTTATATAATTCTCTCTTATTACAGGGTTATTATGCCAACTAAAATAACGCAAGGGTATTGTTGTTGTTGTTGTTGTTAAAGTTTTATTTGGAGATCTTTATGCAACAGAACAGCTAGCACCAATGTCACAAAAGTGTTTGTATAACTGTTATCCTGACAGGAAGATCAGGAAGGAGTTCAAGGTCAATCTTGCCTACCTGGTGAATTCAGGGCCATCCTGGGCTACATGAGACCTAGTTGAAAAAATCATTTTATTAAAAAAAAATCCCAAATGAAAGTACTAATGTAACAATTCATGTGGAAGAAGGTACTTGATTTAATAGAACACATGTTAAAAGAAATAAGATGATTGAGTTGAGTCCATGGAGGGTCTGGCTTACAGAATTGATCATGACATCAGGGGTGATTAGGGTCATTCCACTCTATCTACAGGTTACGTAGCAGAGTCTATAATACTCTGGATGAAAAGATGAGAGGATGGGCATTGGAAGAGATAGGCATCTCAATGCTTCTAGCCATAAATATCTACTGCCTGAGCTGTCTATTTTAAACAGTCAAGTATTTCCCATGGCAAAAGCTAACGGCCAGGTAGGAGTTAAAAATCAATTGCTGCTATTTTTTCAGGGACAGTGTAGGTAATGGCTATTAGTTTTTATCTGTACAGAGATTTCAGAAGCATCACATCCTCCTGATACATTAATTAAAGATTCTATTCTCTCATGTAATTTGTGACAAAGAGCTTGAATTGAGGATTAAATCTATGCCTACTGAATAGAGAGCACAGGGAATTCATTGACATAAAAATTTCAGTGTGTTTTGAATGGGGCTCTAACAAAACTGTTCAAAATTATGCTCTGTAGTCAGTGACTAATAGCTTGAGGAGGAAAAGATTATATTCAATTTGCTGTGAACTACAACAATGATCAGTTTCAATAGAAAATGCTCGAAGGAAGAATGAAATATAATAGGACGGGGATCTAATGTCCCAGAAATCTTGATATTATCTCCCAAATTTTCTCTCTAATTGGTAAGATATTAATGCAAAGGCCCATCCTAAGGCTCACTCTCCATCAACATGGAGGAAGAAGAACGTTATCTTACTCAACTGATCACACTTTGGAATCCATAGTCTTCTAACATTGTGGCATTTCATCATAGTAGGACACGCACAGTGCTTTGATGGGCACTTGGGCAAGCCTGTGGGGTCTGAGTCCTTTTCTTTTCATGAAAGCCAGTGAAACTCTACCCCTAGCATATAGTAGCAGTGGGAAAAACAAACATGTCTTTAAAGCAGATTTGTATCATTGCTCAGCAGTTTCTAACTCCAGTCTAGACGACCAATTGTAGAGAATTTCAGAGAAAAGGGATTAATGGAAGTGTGCCAGAATAGCCAGGGCTTACTATCTGGAGGCAGCACTACTTCAGTGGACCTTAGCAAATGAGTACAGTTTTTCTTCTTTCCAGCTAATTGATCTCATGTAAACAGGATTTTTAAAGGACTATAAATATTACCACAAAAAGCCTACACCACAAACCCCTCTCTTACAGCACATATCAAACGCTACAGATCGCCTCAATTCAGAATCAAGGGAAGACATTTTTTTCCTGTGAATAAGATCTATAAATGGAAGAGCAAAGCTGTGAAATCATTCTTTCATGCTGCAAACAAAATGTCAATCCTGCTAAGAAACCTTTCCTGAGTATAGTGGTCTCAAATGGATTCTTCCCTCAGTCACGCCAACCAATTATATTTGGACTTAATGTCTCCCAAATATGCCCAACCTGCAGTTCCAGGATTGCTACAAATGCAGCCTAGCCTATGTATTATATACATATAAACTTACTTAAAAAACAATGGATTTTTAATCAAAATATACCCACACATGAAAATACCACAGTGAAGACCATTATTATATATAACTAATAAATGTTAATAGAAATATTATTGGATCATTTTCTACTTTCCTTCGAAAATTCAATCACACAGTTCTCAAGAATGGTATGAAAAGGTTGAATATGGCTGTCCCTGAGGAAGCTTTTAGTAAAATAGTGGTCCTTTTTCTTAGGTGTGATTGTACTGGGTCACAAGATGGGTAAAATAACAGACAATATAGGATTGTAGAAAAACTGACCCATTCAACTTATGGCTGTGTAAATGGTGTTCAGTCAGTCATATAGGTGATCACTTATTATTAAGCCCTGGTCTCTTTCATACACAAAATGGATAGCTTATCCCATTCCTAGTTCAAATCGGATAAAAGAGTGCTCTTTAACCAGACTTGTGATGGTGGTATCATCATCATTGTTATGTTCGTCATTTCAGTCTTTGAAGCCTGTGGAGTATTCCCTCTGGAAGAATCATACTCATTTCAATTCATTAGTTGCAAAAAAAAAAAAAAGAGTTCTCATTATGCATAATTATTACTTTTAGAAGCCTAGCCTAAAGAGAATTTCTTCTTTTTTCCTTTTCCTTTTCTTTTTTTTCTTTGTTTTTTCTATTTTTGAGACAGAGTCTAACCGTATAATCATGACTAGCTTGAAAGTCACAGAAATCTACCTGCTTCTGCCTCCTAAGTGCTTCTGGCTATTAGAGAACTTTTAAGTAATGCATATTGGGCTGCATATTGGAAATAAGACATCCAAAGGAAATTTGACTATAATATTCACCCTCTACTTGAGAAATAACATTGAGGACCAAGAAAGATGAAATGACAGTAATTTTGAATGCAAGAGTGGTGGTCATAAAGGAAAAATCATGCTAGAATATCTACTGTTGAATTTAAATCCACAGATTCACGGTCTTTGTAGAAACCTAAGTATATTTTTGGCATGCGTAGAATTTCGCATCCTTTTCCATTCTTCCTGTTTGCCCTTCTTTACATCCAGTGATAAAAGTGTGAATGGCAATGATGAATCACCAATTAGAATCTAGTTAGGTATCGTCACAAATTGCACTTTCTTCACTTGGTAGCATTATGATTCTCAGAAAGCTATCTATGTAATTTTTCTGAGTGTCAGGTTACTCATTTGTAAAATGGAGTAATGACAGTAAAAATATTCATTGTTATTGTTGAAATACATAATACATATGTCACAGCCTTCCTTTACAAATATCGTCAATAATGAGTCAGCCTTTACAGGTATTCATTATATCTTTCAAAACTATCCTATTCAAATTTTTAGCAAAAACCAAATGAAAGAAAGAAAGAAAAATGAAAGGAAAAAAGAAAGAAAGATATTAGTAATGGTGTATAAATTCCTTGTATTTTGTTGTAAGTAATTTAGGGTAATGTATAAGAGTGGTCAAAGGGAGGGACGTAATTTTAGATCGAGGGACACTTCTGTAGTGGAGATCTCTTAAGATTAATGAATGGACTAATATTAACCAATGGTAAAGCCGACTTAAAATTTAGTTTATTCTTTTTACCTCATGAATTTAAGAATGGCGCCTTCTCTTTCTGTCTCTGTCTCTCTGTCTCTGTCTCTCTCTCTCCCTGTGTGTGTGTATGTCTGTCTGCCTTTCTCTCTGCGCGTCTTCATGTTGGTGTATTGTGTAATATTAGTTTGCTATTACAACAATGATTCTTAAAGTTAAAAATTTGTGAATCCCCACAAACTCACTTGCTGACATTTACATGTGAGACTCACGTAATAGAAGCAAAAATGCTTTTCTAGCTCTTAAATGATTTGATACAATAAGTAGGTCTAATAAGAACAATGCTAGCTCACTCACCTCTAAGTATAGCCATAATCTAGCTGTTCTAATGATGTGCATATTTTGGAGACTATTTTAAAGTCGTTTGGATGAATTTTCCTTCATTCTTTGAAAGCCTAACATTTAAACCCATAGTTACTGTAGAAAGTAAAAGGGCACTGAAAGACAAGCCATGGCTACAAAATGCAAATGATTATGATAATGTTCACAAAGGTCATGGCAGATTGGCAGAGAGTCGGGAATTGTTGAAGATGGGTGATAGGAACATGGGATCATATTGTACTGTTCTCTCTGCTTTATGTATGAAAGTTTCCAGAAGAAAAAAAAAACCTGACCTTATTACTTAATGACTATAATAAAAGACTCTGTGAGAAAATATGGAAGAGAGCTCCATTACCACAGACATGTGATGAACAAAACTGCCATTGCACTGATGGCCTTGTGGCTCTACACGAATAACGCCACTTTCAGTGTGAAGAATAACAAGATCACCTGGCACCAGAGGATGAGTAGTCTTGCAAACTATTAGGCAATATTCAAATGATTTCTATGTGACATTTTTGACAGGTCCCTAGTCTACAAATTATAAATCATATACAACTCAAATTCCTCATCTACATCCTGAGTAAGGAAGAGATGTGGTACAGACTGAGTGGTTCTTACCTGAAATGTTTAGGAAAAGAAGTATTTACAGTTTATTTTAAGCAGGTGACATAGAATATTTATATGTACATAGTAAAATATTTTAGGGATGGCACTCAAGTCTAAGCATCAAGCTCATGTATCATTCATATACACATTAAACCCATAAGCTAAAAGTGACTTTATATAATATTTTTTAATAATTCTATATATGAAACAAAGTTTCTTTTGTTTAGAATTTTCTCCTCATGGGTTCATGCTGGCATGCAAAATATTTTGGATTTTTGGAACATTCTAGATATTGTATTTTTGGATCCGAGTTGCTCGAACTATTTCTGTAGGTATTCTGGACCACACTTGTTATGTGTTCTAATAAGAATCTTGTGCCTGTGTATTGACATGTTATAATAGAGATGCCCCCTCTATCATCTATGATTTTTAGTAATGATCTATTCAGCTGGACCCTTTTATTAAGCCATCAGGGGACAATTTAGTTAAGGTGGTGGCATCTTTGAAGAACTTCATGATATATACAACAGCATGTCATACCAAGTGTAGTTCCTAATTAAGAAAGCATGACAGTACAGTGATGTTACAAGATGCTTTCAAAAAGCCACCTACTCTATTTACAATTTTTATTCTTGGTCATTATTTGACTATCTCAAATAACTCCTGGTCATTATTTGAATATCCCAAATACTAGTAAAAAACCAACCTAGAACAATGCAATCTATGCAATGGCTTGTTTTAGGTGGAAATGCAGGAAGGGTAATAGAAATTCTTCATTTCCGTCTTAGTAAAACTCAGGATCCTGTGGCTGATCAACACGGGGCCAGTTATTTATTTGTTTGGAGAAAGAAGACAGGTTTGTTGAAATAAGAATTCTGGGAATCTGATTTTATGACCTGGAATTCAATTCATCAAAATACTTAAAAGAAGACATTCAGATGTAAATTTTCACCTGTTCAAGATTAAAGGGCCAGATTCTGTTGTTACCACTTGTCTTAGGGAGTAAATCACAGCAGTCAGTTAGACAACTCTCTTTATAGTAGGACCTGACACAGTAAAAGGACAATCCTGAGTTTCAGTTCAGCTTCCTCTAATGCAGGACCAATTAGTCACATGCCCTTGGGCAAATCATTTAATCCCATCTTTATGGTCAAAGGATCGATCACAAAATAATAGTTATTCCTTTACCACAGCAGTAAACAGTAGGAGGCAAGTGAGAGTCAAAGGAGGACTACTTCCTTGACACTAAATTTTCTGAGTTAATGTATCTGTTTATCACTGGGAGGCACAACAGCTACAACACCAAACGGTAGAAGGAATATCAATCCTGTGTGAACACACACACACACACACACACACACACACACACACACTGACATTGAACAGCAAAACCTGCAGTATACACAAAGTCATCAAATAGATAAAAAATGTTTGGATTCTGCAGAGGCAAGGACCCATTGGTTATTTCATGCAACTGAACTGTAGAACTGAGCTATAGCAACGTAACGTATCCTATCCTAGGAAAAGGGATGGCAAGGTTCATTCCTTGTTTATATATACAGCATATCCATTGTGTACTGCCGTTCATTGAATATTTCCTGCCCTTCTTCTTCAAGACACATGCTAGGATGTTATTTCTTGATTTCTATCAAGGCTGATCAATGCACATGAGAAAAGATGACACATGTCTCACCTGTAAATAATATTCAGTTACCAACACAGTAAAAGAGCTCCAAAGCTTTCTTTGACTTGCTACAACAAGCAGTATGCCAGATTATATCTTCTCCATTTGGGTCCCAAACTAAGAAACAGGTACTGTTTCCACAGAGACCACAATGGATATGCTGTATATATAAACAAGGAATGAACCTTGGTTATTTCATGCAACTGAACTGTAGAACTGAGCTATAGCAACGTAACGTATCCTATCCTAGGAAAAGGGATGGCATTCATAAGGTCGAGTAACCTACCAAACAGTGGGCCGTTAGCTTAGCTGCTTTTCTCTGGGCATATGAACTTCTGTAAGATCCTTGCTATTTCTCAAAGGCTTGTACTTTAAATGTTATTCAATTTTATTATGAATATGAGCTGAAGCGTGTCACTGCTGCCTGCAGTTAATAGTGGACAAGAAAAACTAAAGAGGACAGCTCAGGCAGGAAAGGACAGGCTTAGGGCCTGGGTAACTTGATATAATTCCTTCCTCTCATTCTCTTCCAAGTAAATAGTGACTGAAAGTCATGTGGCTCTTCAGTGGCTCATCCAGAATAAGTAGCCCCAGGCCAGTATGACACAAGCAGGTTATCCTTTCTAATAGAGTCGGCACCTTCACCTGTCAGTCTCTTCAGCAGCAGAATGTGAGAAAAGCAGTACAAACAGGAGGAAGTAACATTTTTTTTTATCCCCTGAGGCCCTTAAGGATAACCAGGCTAAGAATAGTTTTATAAACTGGGGGATGAAATTACACACACACACACACACACACACACACACACACACCCCTACAACATTTAAAGCTAACTAATCTTTACCTCAGTTAATTTCTCCCAAAGTCTCAGGGGAACACAAATCCTCCCCTAACCAGCTCTACTAATAGATATAGGGCTGTTACTAGTTTAATGAAGAAAACTGCAGAAAGTTAAGGCAGTAATTGTTGGTTGCCTTCTTGGCAAGATCTCTGTCTTCTAGAAACGTATTGTAGAAGGGATTAGAAAATGATGAGCCACGGCCCGGTGACGTGACAATTCACTGTTTATGGCAGCTACAATCTACTGAGCACATATAGTAATTAAGGATGTTAGGAACATTCTAGCGAATCCTCCCAACTATATGAGCTAGCTTTTAAATTTTCCACACAAATAGACTGAGGTATAAGAAGGTATAAAGACCAAAGGAAAGGGACCACAATTGCAGGCAAAGTGGTATTGCAGCAATGCTCACAATAGCCAAGATATACAGTTAGTCTGGGTGCCCATTAGCAGATGAATGGATAAAGAAAACATCTATATGCTTAGTCAGTTTTGTGTGTATTTATGTCATTTGTGTGTTTGTGTGTATATATGGATGCTCACTTGTGTGTGAGCACATACAAGTATGCTCACCTGTGTATGAGCATAAACACACACACACACACATACACACACACACACACACACAGAGGCCTGAAGTTGACGTTGGATGTGTCTGCTTTTTTCAATTTGCACTTTATTAGCTGAGACAATTTCTCACTGACTTCAGAACTCACCTACTTTACCAGCTTTAGCTAGACAGCTTTCCCCGGAGATCTTTATCTTTGCCCTTTCAATGTTGGTATTATAGGTGACTATCAGAATTCTTATGATCTAAAATATTTGCTAATGATTGATTAAGTGGAAAAATGGCCATGTAACAGAATAACTCTGTTTATAGGAAATACATATTTAACTCTTTAGGGATGCCATGGCATCGTGCTGTCAACTTACTTCACAATGGTAAAAGAAAAAAAAATCCATTAAAACTGTCATTTCACTCCTTTAGCATTGAATATACTAGATTAACTTCAAAAACTTACTAAACAACTTAAAAATTACAGAAAAGTTTCAAATATAGTGCCAATAGAAGGCCTCAAATGAACACATACAAATGAATATGTAGATTACAGGGTGAACATAACTAAACTTATAGATGAATGCTTGTAAATGAATCTTTCAAACCATAGGAGTTAGACTCGATTTGACCCTGAAGCACTATGTTTTATTTAAAAATTTATTTATTTATTTATGTTTATTTAAAAATTGACCTTTACACTTCTCTATACACTAAAAATCAGGACTTTCACCTGTAGCAGCCATTGAGGAAAGTTGGGAACTTTGGGACTTTAGTGACTGGCAAAATCAAGCCGAGAGGTTCAAAGCCATTACTGGACTCCAGAGCAAGTCTTCAAGCATGACTACTGTACCTTCAGTTCTGAGCATAACCGTGGGGTGTAAAAGCAGTAAGGGGCAGATCTGACAGGAAGGAGAAACAGGAGAACCTGGAAATTAAAGGGTTGCAACGGCAAGTTTTTGACACAGAATATACTTCTGCTTTGTTCTCATCAGTCCCCTGAGACATAAAACTCAGAAAAATGAGGGCTGGAAACATGGGTCAATAGTACACCATTTACTTAGCAAAGAATGATTTCCTAGGATCCATCCATGCACAAGCACACACACACACACACACACACACACACAGAGAGAGAGAGAGAGAGAGAGAGAGAGGCAGGCATGCTGAAGAGGGAGGAGAGAGAAATGTCCACACACACGTGAATGCTAGTCAGCGGTTCTTTTTTTTTTTTCCTTTAAAAGATTTTTTCATACAATATATTTTGGTCACATTCTTTTCCTCCTCCAATTCCCCCCAGATCTTCTCTTTTGCCTTAAATGTGAGATTAAACAACAACAACATGAAAAGCCCACTAAATTTGATACTTATATTATAAATTCCAAATTCCAAATTCCATGTGTTATGCTTTCTTTACAGAAAAGAAATGTATGCAAATGGTAGTAGCATGGTAAATAGTATTTAAGAAGAGAAAAGATGATGTGACTCCAGAGTCTTAAAAGCATGTGCTTCCAATGGAAGGGAATTTGCTGGGTACCAGGAGAGACATGAAAAGTGTTTATAAATGTTTTCTTCTTAAACTACCTCAGTAATTCAATGAATTGGGTGCTGTTGTTTCACACATAGAATGGTGAGACACACATATGTTAAAATGATTTTCTCAAAGAGAAAAAGAACCAGGATATTGCAGATGAAATTTGATGAAAAATTTAATTCCATCCCTCCTGGTCTGTAGCAATATCTGTCTGATGGATTCTCCTGTTATGAATTACATCAGCATCAAATACACCACACATCAGTGGTGTCTACACCTACAAAGCACTGCAATAACTGCTATTTGGGGGAAATAGTAAAGTAGTCACTGAGTTTTCCCTATTCTTCTTATACCTCATAGTTGTTTGAACATTTGATGGTATGTGTCCTATATCCTTACTATGACCCCATCTACTCATTTACCCATCCATTTGTTCAACTATCGATACATCCAACTAATCTTTGCCTCTAGGCTGTTCCTTTATGTTATCCTCCCAAATTACTTCTCTTATCCCTTCCCCTGCTCAATGGCAGCATGTCCACTCAATACAAGCCAAATTCATCTCGGCATTGATGTTAAGGCCTCCCATAACTTGACCCTGTTTCAATTCTGCACATTTATTTCCCTTTGCTCCACAAAAATCAGTCTGTGCTTGATCCCCTAAGTTCCTCCACTTAACCATATTTATACCTGCTCTAGCTGCACTAGGTGGTTACTCATAGTGTTCACTGCAAAACCAAATTTGACTGAGGTCAACTGGGGGCTGAAATATAGCCTGCTTCATGCTCAAATAGGAGTGTGGCCTAGAGCAGAGCTATATTTGCTTAGTGGAAAGGGTGCCTTTTTAGTTTAAAAATATTTTGGGAGACAAAGTATCATTATTTAACTCTGGCTAGCCTAGAACTAACTATGGAGACCAGTCTGAACTTCATCTCACAGAGATCTTCTTGCCCCTGTCTCCTGAGTGCTAGGAGTAAAAGCATACCTGGTCAAGAATGGCCTTTTTAGGATGGGGAACTAGGGTTAGCCACTGGAAAGTCCCATACTGCAGGGAAGCAAGAGGCTTCTAGGAGCCAATTGTGATGACTTTAGTAGAGATTCCCAACAAAGGGGAGATACAACCTGTAGAGACCACCTCCAATAGATAGATACAGCCCCTAGTTGAGGGATGAGGCCACCTACCCACCTCAAAATTTTAAACCCAGAAATGTTCCTGTCCAAAGGAAAGACAGATTGAAAAATGGAACAGACTGAAAGATAGACTACCCAGAGACCTCCTCACTTAGGGATCTATCCCATCTGCACACACCAAACCCCTATACCATTGCTGATGCCAAGAAGCACTTGCTGACAAGAGCCTGATATGGCTGTTCCCTGAGAGGTTCTACCAGCACTTAACCGATATAGATGCAGATACTTACAGCCAACCATTGGACTGATCCAGGGGGACCCCAATGGAAGAGCTAGAGGAAGGACTAAAGGAGCTTAAGGGGATTGCAACCCCATAGAAAGAACAAAATCAACTAACTGGACCACCCATAGCTCCCAGGAACTAAACTACCAACATGGAGGGACCCATGACTCCAGATACGTATGTAGCAGAGGATGGTCTTGTAGGGCATCAACGGGAGGGGAGGGAGGCACGATGCCCCAGCATAAGGGGATGTTAGAGTGGTGAGGTGGGACTGGGTGAAGGAGCACCCTCATAAAGACAAAGAGGAGAGGGGAGGGGGATGGGGTGCGGAGGTTTGTGGAGGAGTAACTGGGAGGGGGCTATCATTTGAAATATAAATGAATAAAATGATTTTAAAAAAAGAATGCCCTTTCTGTTTCCTTATAGACATTATATGGTTGATGGAACACTGATTCGTTTTCTACCCTTTCATTAGAACCATCTAATATAATTATAATTTTAATGTAAAACACAAATCCAGGCAAATACAAGTATGTTCATAGAGATCCAGAGAAGAAAACTTGAAGTCTGGAATCTTCCAGAAAATTGAGAGAGAAATGTTTCAGGTTTTGTTTTCTGTCTTTTTTAGGAGCAGGTCAGGTAGTACACTTGTGAAGCCTTCTGTAACTACAGTGTTCACTGACCTCATCTTTCTGTCTCCAGCAGTTCGTACTGTCCTATGACTTTTAATGAAGATTGAAGAGGTAGTTCAACAATTCTACACTATCAGACTTTAATTTCAGTACAAATATAGTCTAAACTTTAAAAAGTAGTAAAACAAAGTATGTACTATGGAGATGTATTAGATTCTATCTATTTAAATATTGGGGAAACATCACTATCATGTTAGTATATGTTGCAAAGTTCATTTGTGTGTGTATGTATTTATGTGCGAGAGGGATGGTGACAGAGAAAGAGGCTTGTGGGAAATCGACTGGGAAATACAAGTTTCTGTTTAAATGGGGATTGCCTTGAGATGGCAATGGAAAGTATTAATTCAAAAAACCCTTTACCTAATAAGATGCGTTATTAAAGTACATCAGAATTTTCTTAACATTGTATAACCGAAATAAAGCAGAGATAGCTGGGAACTAAACTGTCTTTGGTGTAAGTTCAGATTTTTTTTTTTGCCTTCTTTTCAGTTTTTTCCTTCTTACTGACTTATTAACAAGATACTTATTTTTCTCTGGTTTTTATTCTGGGGAACTGCATGTGATTTTGTTGGGAAGAAAGTCTATATACTGCTGTAGAATTCTTAAAACTTTTGTAATAAATTCTTTCTTTTTCTTTAATAATATCAGCATTATTAGCTACAAGAATATTATGGTTCTCTCAAGCTAGGCACTAAAAGGAATTTATGCAATTTTATCATGATTCAATGGGGATTACTCTGTACTGTCTCCTTGACTTTAAGGGAATTGCTATATTCACAAGCAGAATTAAGGAGTCACAGAAAAAAAATGCTCACTCAAAGCTTAAAAGATGCAGAAAATATCACTTAATGTTTATTCCCTCAAGAAAAAAATGTCTTTGTGTCTTTTGGAGACCACTTTTGCCTTCAAAAAAGGCCCAGGCCAGTATATTCCAGGAAAGCCTGGCATCTATGAAATGTATGTTTCATGGTCAAAGAAGTTAGTCAGAGTAGCACAGGTTTCCCTTAAAACAAGGGAAGCAGATTGAAAGATAATGGCAAGCTAGCCAGCCTCACTGATGTTTAACAAAGGACAAAGATTTCAAAGATGCCCTGTGAGGTGCCTTTTCTGGGACCCACACGGAAGAAGAGAACCAATTCCCACAAGTTGTCCTCTGGTTTACACATGCATACCAAGATACACACCTGTAGCCAGGCGGTGGTGCAGCATGCCTTTAATCCCAGCACTTGGGAGGCAGAGGCAGGTGGATCTCTGAGTTCGAGACCAGCCTGGTCTACAGAGTGAGTTCCAGGACAGCCAGGGCTACACAGAGAAACCCTGTCTCGAAAAACAAAACAAAACAACAAAAAAAAGATATATACCTGTGCACACACAGGAACACACATCTAATAGAGATAAAATGTAAAATAGAAAAAAATCACTTTTGTGCTTGGTAACTTCTAAGGTGCACATAGAAAAATTAAACATGTTTTCCTTGAAAAAAAACAAAAGAAGAAGAATCTTTAGTGGATGGAGGCCAGGATCTCCATGGGAGGTCACAAAGGTAGGGCTGGAAAGCTGAAGCAGCTTTGGGTAATGTGGAACAAGTTTAATAACAAACTCAAAGCTTTTTCTCCCATAGAAGGCTTGAAAAACATATTTAACAAATAATCAAGCACGTTTTTTTCCTCTAAACTCTTCCCACAATGGTTTCACCATTGTATTTTCAGGAAAGCGCCCATTCCAGTGAGTGGAAAAGAATGACAGAAATAGTCATTTAAAAGTGAATCTATTTAATAATTTTTCTAAGACCATAGTTTATAATGAGGTTTGTATTTGAATGTAGATGTATTTGTCTCTGAACACAAAGTGCTTTGTTTTGAGTCATTCTATAATGAACTAGATTCCAGAAAATGACCTGCAGAGTGGCATATGACACCCATAAGAAGCCTGAGAAGACGACGGACATGAAGGCTTTGTTACCAGGTGTCTTTAGGTTTAAAATCTGGACTTCAGCAATCTCAGTAAGGTAGGTATAGCTTCCCACCAACACAATATTAAAGATATAAGTAATAGTGAAAGCAAGAAAAGGTATAATAAATGTGGCCACAAAGGAAAGAGGAACAAAGAAGTCCAGTGTCTCCCAGGTGCATTTTCCAAATGTCAGATCTAAAGAAAACTACATCAAGTAATATGTTAAAACTCTGAACTTTTGAAGACTTGATATAATGATAGCAAAACAAGAGGGAAATAAATCTGAAGCATTTCTTATACTTTAAAATCACTTTCTCAGACCTTTACAACGTGCATTTAATTGAGTTTCCTTTGGACTTGACACCAAGATCCTGACATGAGTTTTAGCTTTACACATACAGCAAGGCATATGCTTTAATTCAGCACTCCTGGTCCAGTTTTAATCTTATTCAGCACCAAGCCTTCATCCTGTATGCTCCAGGGTGTCCTGTAAGGTGATCTGATAAGTTGTCAGAACTGTGTGAAATCTCTTCCTGAGAGACAACTTCCTCTTCTGGCTAGCACCAAGCTTCATTCAGATCTTTTCCTTCTCCCAGTATGAGATGCCTGGGGAAATTACATTGCCTTTGCGTTCATTGTTTTAGTAGACTGATAGTCAAAGAGAGAAGAATAAATGTCCCTCTTTAGAATATCTCTACTCCTGCTTAGATGGCTTCAGATTGCCTACACTTTGTAAATCTGGAGGAGAGAGATCTACCTTGCAGGAATGAGTCCTCCATGAATAAATGATTCACTAGTACAATTTACAGACTCACATAGATAAACAGGCCAGAGTATAGGTATTAAGATGATGCTTTTAAGATTCCTCTAGCTAATTTCTCAAAATGTATTGAGTCACATCATGTTAGGAGTTGACATTTCTCTTCCCATTGTCAACCAGAATGTACAGCACACAGTAGGCTCTAGATAAATTTTCACTGAAGGAAAACAAGAACAGTGAAGGGCAAAGAACAAACAGTGGCAGCCATAAGAAAACAGAAAGGAAAATTAGAGAAAAATCAATTATTAAATTAGACCTTAAGGGAATAAGAACACAGCCATACATAAACACAGTAGGAAGGCTGAATATTTGAAAAAATGGAAAAGATAGGCATAAAAATATGCTTTGCAAATTGAGCCAACATCAGAAGGATAACTGGGATGCAAACTTGAGTTCCATGGTACAAGAGGAGAGGGGGTAGGATGGTACTAAGGGGTGCCCTGATCCTGTTTGTTTTAGAATAAGCACCATGGCTTTTGGAGAGGAAGGCTATCAGCAAAGGGGGTGGAGCAGCAGGAGAGGACTGCAGCCAGAAAAGCTCTGTTTGTTTGTAGAGACTCCAGATAAGAGATGATAAAAAGCCTCAATTGGAGACAGCACTCTAGGCTGTGCTTTTACCTAATTCTGCCTTTTCTTAGATTTGTGAGCTTGGCTAAACCTTAAATATCATGACATGAAAATACTCGTCCTAGATTACTTCACAGGATAGCCTGGAGCCATTTATGAAATAATGAGAGAACACTTTGTAAACTGGAAACACTGCTAGATATTTGTTATTGTACTAGACATGGGGAAAACAATGAGGGCAATATTAAAACATGACCATGGCAGGAGAGAGATTCTAGAAACAAGATCTTCTCTGATATCTCCCCTTTGCTCATCTACCTATGTGTCATTTGTCAAAACTGGGAATTTAGTTTTAATATTCCACTGAAATAGCAATAAATAGAGGATAATTGTCAGAGGTGGAATGAGAATGTGAGACCTTCTTTGTATACAGTGGGTTCCCATGACCTCATTTAAATTTGCAAACCACAATAATACCTAAGGAGCAAGATATGATGTCCTTTTCTGGTGATGAAAAACTGAACCACAGGAAAGTACATTAAACCACACAACTAGGAACTACTGTGGATAGAGGCAGCATTTAGCAAAATCATTTTCTATCATCTCTTAGACATTTCACCATTGAATAGTTATATATATATATATATATATATATATATATATATATATATATATATATAATCAGTGTGTGTGTGCTGGTGTGTGTGCGTGTGTGTGTGTATGTGCAGGAGGAACATGCATATGTGGAGGTCAGAGGGCAATTTTGTGGAGTTGGTTATCTCCATCTTAATTGTGCTGTGGGGGATAAAGCTCTTGTCACTTACTGAGTCCTCTCATTGAATCCGGCATTCTTATTTGTTTTGTTAAAATGATCTATATTGGATTAGTAACTCTTAAGATATGCAAAGAAAGGACAATTTCTGCAGCCCATTGACAGTAAACTTGTATATTCACTAGAAAATCATGTACTAACCACAAATGACATGTCTGGTAGTGCTGTGGTCCTTTGGAATACCAAGTTGAAGAGGTCTGTAATTATTTCATTAAGTCAATGACATTTGATGTAGGTATGAAAGGCTAGGTAAGAATTCACTGAATAGAAGCAAAGGTATAATATGGAGGGATGTATAATAGATATAGATGACAACATACCCAATAGCAAAGAAAGGAAAAAAAACAAAAAAACAAAAACCAAACCAAAACAAAAAACCAAAAAAAAAACAAAACATGGTATGAGAATAGTGAAAATTTTAGTTTAAGAGTGCAGGAAGGTGGGGAGGTGGGAGTGTGGGGGGTAGGTAGGGGTTACATCTGCAGAGAAGAAGAAGGAGGGGTGAGGGGGTAGGGGGTTCCTGGGTGGGTGGGGGATGGGGTAAGGGGACAACATATGAAATGTAAATAAGACATCCAATAAAAAAAAAAGAGTGCAGGAAGGAGAAACACCAAACTATGAGCCTGGAAAGATATATAAAGAATGAATTGAAAGCCTTTAATTTTCCAAACCAAGCATATGTGCATTTTCTTATGGGAGAAATGGGAGATGAACAGAAGTTTTACACCTAGAGATAACATGCTTGGAATTTTTTCTTAGCAAACTAACCCTTGTGGCATTATAGATTTTATAACAAATGTACTGAAGTAGAAGAGTCAGTTCAGAAGCTATAGATATAGGGTGATTGGGTCTAGAATCAATGGAGTGTGTGTGGATGAAAGCGCTAGTCTACAGATTTTTAATAAAATTGGTAGAACTTGTCGATGATTTGGACAGGAAGAGTGGTGATTGATTCTGTAGTTTGTTCCTGAAACTGAATGGATAATGAAGAAAGCAAAAGAGGGGAAAAAAAGGCTGCAGTTGAAATGTAAAGAGAAAGACTAGAAAATAGTTTTCTCTTTAGATATACTGTGTTTGGGCAAAAGAAATAATAGCTGGTTTTAGGCGAGTGCTTATACTAAACTCCAGACGCTGTTTTTAAGCGAGAGACAGGACTTAGTAGGCAGTTGGAAATAGAGTTGGAGCTCAGAGTGACAGCTTCACTCAGAATAAATCTGTCACAATATTAGGACATGAAACTATCAAGATTGTGAGTTCCCTACTAAAGATCATGCCTAAGTTGTTCATCACTGGAATATTAGGGCTGAACACATTACTTCCATTATAGAGGTCTCTGAATAAATATCCATTGAACACATAACGCTTTTAAAATCTCGAAGAACCATTGGCTAACGAGCCACAGTATTCTGAAAATCAGAAAGAGTATTTCAGCAGGATTAGAAAATGGGAAACTGAAAGTAGGAAAGACAGAATGGAGGTTGGAACACAATCATTTTGCTTGGTATTAGTAGCTGAAAGAACACGATCGGAATGGTGTAGGCTCAGTCTGGACTGTAATACAGTACTAAAGAAGAGAATAAAATAAAAGAGAAATTAGCTTCAATGACTGAGAGGGTCATACTTATGGGAAAAAAATTAAATTATATATTTTTCCATTTCTGAGTTTGATTTTGGCTTTTGATTTGCTTTTAAAATGTAGAAGAGTTCAATACTTGCTGTAGAAAAGAAACTGTAGGTAGAGGCCTACCTTGTAGTGTGGTTATAGAAATAGACTCCACATTTCTTTGTGTATGGGCACTTTTTGTTTTGTTTTATTTTAGTGCTTTTTATTTATTTATTTGCTCATTTGTTTTGAGATTTTTTTTCTTTAGAGAAAGACAGGAAGAACATGAAGTTCATTGAGTAAGAAGGTGTGGAGTTGGGGGAGGGGAGAGAATATGATGAGAATACATTGTATGGAAACATTTTAAAGAAAAAAAACAGGTACACAGACACATAAAAAATAAAGGAGAAAGGAATTTTATCAATTCCTTTCTCTTAAAAAATATATCTCAACTTACTTTTTTGATCATTTCATACATGCCTACAATGTGTTTTTATCAGAGTCATCCCCATTCCCTCCTCTCTTCCTCTTCATGTACTCCATCATTACTTCACCCCCTGAACTTCATATATCCTTCTTTTTTTTTAACATGTTGAGTCCACTTAGCACTGCCGGTATGTGGGTGATTGTAGGGCCACTGGAGCATGAAAACCTACAGGGGGCTGATGGCTCCTGAACATTAAACAGCATTCATCCTTTGATGACTACTATAATGACTGGGCCAGTGACAATGTAAAAAACCAACCTGGGTATGTTTGGACTTTTGAAAGAAATAGGCTAGTATTACAATGAGATCTTTACTTGAATATGGATGGCAAAGTTGTTCTTATTCTTTATTCTCCTCCCCTCCCAAATAAGTGTCCCATTAGTCTTTTGACTTCATATATGCTTGGATGTACTGGAGACTTTTATGAATGTACTCTTGGATACAGATAGAATGATTTAAAAGCATAAGGATTCACAAAACTTTAGGGTACATTTAATTTCCTAGACATGACAGTCTAGGATGAGACTTGTAGTTTTTTTCTAGGTTTTTCTAATAGGATACAATACATGAAGATAATTGAAAGCAGTCTTCATCAAGGAACATAATGAGCAGCATTGTATAGGAAAAAAAACACCCAAGTTTCTAGAGCGTAGGTAGCTACATTTTTTTTTCTTTTTAAATTTCTGCGTGTTGCATCTAATCTACAGCAGCCCCTTATGGACTTGAGCACTTAACTAAAGGATTCCTGGTGTTCTGCAATCCTACGTTCTGTCTCACTAAGAAAAACCTTGCAGATAGTTCATCTGAAAAACAAACGTAATGGATTTTAACATTTAGTTTTCCATTTTTTTATATTGAATTGCTTTGCAAATTCTTAAAATGCTCAAAAGCAACTACATAACCCTGTCTTTAATTGCTTACCAATATTCCATTATTGGAGAGTTAATTCTCACAGCATGAAGATGCTCTCTCATAATGAAGTCTAACGGAGCTCTCATCGATGCATTTGTAAGTTATTTGCACTGATATCACTCAAACAAAGTACTGTGAATTCACATGCCTACAACCATCTGAAAAGCAGAAAACAGCACAAAAAACCAGAGAATAGGCTCAGGTTGAGACTAGATGAGACACAATTCGAGGACGTTAAGAGGAAAAAAAAAATCCCTTCAGTAATAGCATCTTCTGAGAAAGTATTTTGTGACTCATCTCTTTTTCTCTTTGCCATAAAAAACACTTTCCAACACCAAAGATGCTGTGAACAAGTAAAGAAGACTGAATACAGCAGTTCCGGACTTACAGCAACAGAATAAGTATTGTCAATGGACTTCAAGGTTCATTCCAATCTTACCATAGTTAATGGCAAGGTTACCTTGTAATATAATGAGACAAATGTATACAACCCAGATGTAGAGATCCACTTCAATGCTTGGAAAGACTGAAAACTTTATTCACTACCATAGCAAATAAAGATATGGTATCCCAGAAATGCTTGTCTATCTACAATAATCAAATGTTTTTCCTTAAAAAAAGAAAAAAGAAACAAACAAACAAACAAAAAACAATCAACCAACCAACCAAAGAACCAACCTAATAAACTAAAACTAGCCAGAGACTGAAATTAAAAGTTTTACAAGAGGTATTCTACATTAAAACAACAACAACAAAACAGCACAAGACTCCTGGACAAAGTGAAATCAAAGGCTGACATTTTCAATAAATGTAGTGTAAACCCTTGAGGAAACTCACATCTAAGCTTATATACTGGAAGAATAGGGCAGAAAAGTGAACAAGAATCTGAGATCAATATTTCTTCATACAAAGATTAGCAGAAACATATTTAAGAGCTGATAATCAGACTTAAAGGGTCACAAATTTAGAATTCAATCTTCCAGTATTTTTCTTTCTTTATAAGAAATCATTCACCTCCCTGATTTTTTTTTTTTTTACAGACCTCATGTTAGGACAAAGTGTGTTAGTAATCTTACTGACTGAAATAAGCATGGCTCTAAAATTGTATTTAAAACAGTTTTAAAAGAGCCAATCAGTTAAAATAATTACAATTCTCAAGATAAAAAATTAAAAAATGTTTATTCATTGCTTGTATTCTAAGTGACTTGGATTTTTATAAAGAGGTTGTTTTTTTAAAACAACGTATTATTTGAACATGACAACTAAGTTTATTTTTGCCAGCATAACTAACTAGCTCAACTGAAAAAATAGCATAACTGATCATTTAGTCACTTCACCTTTGTGAAATTATCCTACTAATTGCATTCAATGCTTGTCTACTTTCTGGGATCCATTAAACTTCTCTTGACCCGAATTCCTTTGCCTGGAGTTTCTATAAGTTCATGGATAATACCTAAACAGTCCACAAAAGGTTAAGTTTTAGAAAGCTTATTTGTCCTAAGCATTTAACCTTTTGATGTATGAAAGGACCTACAAGCAAATATAAACTTTAATTCCCATCTTACTGCTGCCACATTCAAGTCTGCCCTTTATGCTCTCTTTTCACTCTCAAACTTATGCGTCAATCCACCTTCTCACAGTTAGGGAAAACTATGTTTCTTCAGCTTTGCAGATCTGCCTATCGGTGCAAAAGAAAACATCAGAGGTCAGTCATCTAAAGCTGTCCTGAGACATTCACAAATGCGTGCATCTTGCATTGTCCGCCTCTAATTTTCGTTTTCTAAACCTACACGGATGTTTTAAGACAGGAAAATTGTTGAGTCCTGAGAGCATTAGGTTAACACTGTAGCTTTAGGCTAACGTTATACTTGCTTTCCTCTTCAAGACACCCATTAACTCCTATTAGAGAGGCTCCATTTGGTGCAACTCTCTGTTACCCCCAACATAAGCATAAGAAGAAGAGGGGGGAAGGGGGGGTCTTTTGAAGCCTTACCGCTTCTGCCAGTTCTTTGGTCAAGCATAAGGAAACCAGGAACAGCCACAATCTGAAAGGAGAGAGAGAGAGAGAGAGAGAGTGAGAAACATGGGCTCTCTGGACTACAGGGTCCTGAGTGAGAAAGTGGTCCCCGGGCTCCCTTTTGACTCCCACTCCCACTTTTCCACAGTGACAGAAGTGCAAGTATAGTCCTGGCTTGGGAAAGCAGCCCAAAGTTGGAAAGAGTAGGGGGGTTCTGAGCAGCAACAGCTCACCCAGGGTGCATGCTTGTGGCTGCTCCGGAGTTGGGTCCCAGGAGACTGCTAAGCTGCTCCGCGGCGCGGGCTCATCTGGGCTCCGTTGATGCTTGGCAGTGTGTTTCTTACTCAGGACAGTGTAAGGGGGGCGGGTTGGCTTAGTTTAGAAGAAACTAAAGTCAGCTGCTAGAAAAAAAATTGCCCCAAAGGAAAACACACTCAGTGGTGCCCGCTACAACTTCTAGTACTCAGGAGATAGTTCCATGCGCCCAGGGAGGAAGGAATGGAGGGGAACGGGGCGGGGCTGTCTGCTGTCAATCACCTCCCCCTACCTTGGGAAGCTGCTTCTCTTTCTCAATTTCAAGCACCTCTGCACATAACAGTTCCAAAGCTTCATTCATAGGTATCTAGAGACCTCTAAACAAGAATCTATGCAAGTAGGCACTATACATTTCCATAAAGTAACACATGAATAGATTTGGGTACACTAATACTACATAGGCAGATAGTCCTGAAAGAGCCCTTGCACAAAGGCCCAAATGCATGGATTTATTCTAACTTTCTGATTGTTCACTAAACTTTTGGGAAGGTGAGGAGGGGATCTCTGCAGTTGTAAGCCTACAATCTCTAAACCCACTAGAACTGAGGATGAATTGGTCCTTATAAAACTGATTCAAAATATAAAGAATGTAATTAATCTCAGGGACTGAGAATATAAATGTTCTGAAGAATTCTTGAGCAAATTCCTGAAAGGCACTCCAAGGACTCCTCGTAATGTTTATTTATTTATTTATTTTTGGTTCTTAAAGTGTCTATAAGAGTTATCAAAGCAATATACGTGACTTCTTCACTTGGGAGACACCATTTCAACTACTATTGACTCCATATAAAACATTTTAATGAGATTTTTTATGTTCATTGTAAGGAATTATGCTAATTTTATTTAATTGCCTGCCTGGGGTCCTTCTGAAACAGAATTATGATAGTCACTACCTTTTATGTTAGTTTGATATAAGTGATAAATATTAATTATGGCACTCGGTGCATGGAAATAAAAATAAGTAACTAAGTTACAATAACATTTAACCATATAAAATTATTAATCTACTTAATGAATCCTATATTACATTTGTTGTACCATGCATTAA
Source organism: Grammomys surdaster (assembly GCF_004785775.1). Classification (NCBI taxonomy): domain Eukaryota; kingdom Metazoa; phylum Chordata; class Mammalia; order Rodentia; family Muridae; genus Grammomys; species Grammomys surdaster. The sequence goes on from NW_021604621.1 coordinate 1,974,943, forward strand.
GTATTCACAAATATATATGTTCATTTTCTTATTTTATTTATATATGCATATCTAATATTTTCTCATCTTTTGCTTGTATATAGAAACTCTGTCCTATCAACACTTAGAAGGCAAAGGCCAGCAGCCCATGCAGCAGAGGCAAAAACTTTGTTTCTAATGATTAACAATAAAAAGCACCATACTCTGAAATCCATCCGCTGAAAAAAATAGTCCCAGGGTCAGGTCTATTTGCCAATGGCTGCGATGCACACGTCCAAAGGAAAGCTCGACTGGCAGGAAAGACTGCTATTAAGAGAAGCTGCGACTGAACAAACGGGAAATCTTTTTGGTTGGACTTGTGGTGTTCAGTCAACTCGTCTTGGAAGTTTCCCTCCCTCAAATAACTGAGCGTCACTCCCTCGCAGGTTGCTGGTGCAGTGGGAAGCACTGGCGGAGTGATACTCAAATTCCCCAGCGCCGGCAGGGAGGGGGCGGTGCGGGGAAGAGAGAGAGGAAAGTAGATTTGTAGGACGTGAGTGAGGAAAGTTTGCAAGTCCCAACAGAAGGCAAAGTGCTCCCAAGAGACCGGCCTTGGGGAGGGGAGGGGGGAGGGAAGAACAGCTTCTTTCCTTTCTTGTTCTTGCTCTCCCTCTCTCTGTTACTTTAATCGCTCCACTCTTATAAATCTCTTCCCCCAAGTGCACCAGCATAATCGGGACACTCACTGTCCCTTTCTAGCTCTAGCTCTCTTCCCAATAACCCCTCAAGATTATGTCAATCGGTCTGAAGGGACCTGGGATTCCCTGCGGGTGCTGACGGAGCTGCGGGAACCAGAGAAGAATGCAAGTGCGTGGAGTGTGCCTGGCCGCCGGCTGGTTCTTACTGGCCCTGTGTCTGTGGGGGCAGCCCGCAGAGGCTGCGGTAAGTCCTCCCTCCCGCCCCATCGCTCCTAGGCTCGCTCCAAAGGAAACCACTGGAGCCTTTACCTTCCCTACTCTATGACCTTGGCCAGGGAAGTCAAAGTTGGCTTTTACTAGAATGAAACATAATTTACAGCGCTGGTCCGAGGGAAATTTTCAAGTGTTTAAAAACAGGGCCGCTTACTAATCTCTAAAGCTACCTCTTCTGGGACAGGAGTGGAGCCTGGACCGGGCAGAGGGTGTGGGGAGGCACTTTAATGGGTCACTGGGCTCTGGGGGATATTTAAAACTTTTCTTCCTCTCTATCTCCCACCTAGGGTAGCTGTCTACCAGTTAGCTTTTTTTTTTTTTTTACTGCTTGTACCCAACCCACGAACGTTTTAAACTTGATTTATAGTTTAATATTTGGTTCCTTTAAAATTGAGCTATGGTCAAAGTGATACTAGCATTTATGGAGTTCTTCTCTTGGCATATACACTTTTCTTAGGCAACACAAACCTACTCTCACCCCAGGTTTGTAAAGTCCTGACCTGTTTTCTGTCCTGTTGAGATCATTCCTATACAAATGATAAAATAACATACCAACCAGGAGGAAATACAGAAGCATTATATATAGCTTTAGGCTTCAGGAGTTTTGCACATTTAAAAAAAAAGTTATGGATTTCTGTTTGCTCGCATTTTTTTTTAAACTCAGAAAGGCACCTGAACAACTTAAGAATTTGTCTTTCACCCATTTAAAGGAAAAGACGTCTCAGTTTTCAAATGGGAATGAGCTTTATGGATGAGAAGAGTGGGGGAGGATGCACATGTGAAATGACAGGGCAAAAAGTTCCACTTGCGTTTAGGAATGTAGTCTGGATACCACAGTCTGTCCCTGAGCAGGGAATCTGGGTAGTCCCAACACCCACTCTCCTGGAGATAAGAGGTAAATGCAAAGCAATGAAGGGTTATGCTGAAGAAAATGTTCTCCAGTTTGAAGTCCACCCTACTTAATGTCACACAAACTGTGAATAAACTAAGTGTGTGACAAATTATTTAAGTATTGTATTTGAGTAATCATAATGGATGTTTAAAAACACTTAAACATGACATCATGTTTGAGTGACTATTAATCCTTTAGATGTAGCTAGTATATGACAGATATTCTGGGTCTATATCAAAGTTAGCTGACAGGGTTCCTTTTGGACTCAGTACACCTCAGATCACATTGCCCTCTGTATATTCTGGAAAAACTGTGTATACTGCTGGTACAAAAAGTAACTTTTATGTTATTGTAATCACAACCTAATTATGATGGAAAATATGCTGGAAAACTTGCACATATCCAATGTTTTAGTTATGCATACCATCAGTTTCCTCTATCAAAGTAGTCATAGCTTAATAATGTTCTTTTGGTGCAGAGCGTTTTTAATGGGGTATGGTTTTGACAGTCAATATGGCTAAAGATGGTTAGAATAAATTATAATTGTGCTATAGAAAATTGTTCCTTTGAAGCTCATCTTAATGCCTATTGTTTACAGCATTTGCCCCAAGGGCAAAGATTTTGTGGATGATTCCTGAAGCAATCCTTCCTTTTAATGATCTTACTAGTAATAAATACGCACTAGATACCAATTATACTAGTGTGTGTAACAGCACTGCATGCTAATTTAAACTTGTTCAAATTAAAAATGAAAATTTTTTGATTGACAAAACTCTTGTGCAAGTTTATTTTTGTATTCACAAAGTAAACAAGTGTTTGTGAAGTAATTGTTTTTCCCCCTCTTATACAGTTTTTAAAGGACATTTTAGTTCACACTTTCCTATGGTTAGAATTTTGTTCCTCTTTTAAATCCAGGGGTTTGTTTTTCCTGCCTCACAAATAAATGCCCTAGTTAAATGAAGGTTTTAATCATCTCAAAAATATGAATGGTATCTGCTCTCCATACTTGTATTGGTCACCTTCTCCAGAGTGAAACTTGACTGTAGTTGGCTTAGTTTTTCACAGAGGTTGTCTAATATTGAGGCTTTTATATATGGAAGAACATTACTTGTTAAATTAATTTACTTTTTCATAGTTATGTGATTTCATTCTAACTGAAGTCATGCCAAATTTGGATACCAAAAATATGTGGTAGTTTTTTAAGGTAGAATGTTCATTAGAATACAATAACCCAGGTATTGAATGGCTAACAGTAAGAAAACAGGACAACTTCAAGCTGGAAGTATCATTTTTGTTTTGTTTTGTTTTTTGTTTTTTGTTTTCGAGACAGGGTTTCTCTGTGTAACCCTGGCTATCCTGGAACTCACTCTGTAGACCAGGCTAGCCTCGAACTCTCGAACTCAGAAATCTGCCTGCCTCTGCCTCCCAAGTGCTGGGATTAAAGACATGTGCCATCACTGCCCGGCGGAAGGATCATTTTTAGTGATGGAAAAATCATATTTTTAAAAGTTAAGGTAACTATGGCTATAAAACTCTGACAAAGAGATAAGCTGGTAGATTTAATGATATGGCTATAAATAATATGTACAGTTATACTACTTCTAGCATACAAATATTTGTGACTTGGTCATTTTTTGTTTTTGTTTTTTTGGAAGTTATACTATTATTTCTACAATTTAAACCATACTATGTACCTTGTGACCATTTATAAGAACTTATCATGGGTAAGACTAAGGCTTTGGGCTATGATTTTTTTCTGTGAAATGTTCTATTCTATAGAATAAAAGATCATCTTTGCTTTCATTATTGTTTGTGTTTATATTGTTCACTGTTTATTATGTGCTAAGTACTATGCTAGTATAGTGAGGTAAATTTTCATATTTAGTCCTTTAAGTAATGCTAAGTAATTGAACCCAGGGATTTAAGGGTACTGCATTTGCTCTGTGTTTTTTTTAAAGAGACTATTAATGTATTGTGTGTGTATGTGTGTGTGTGTGTGTGTGTGTGCATTAAGAACTAGCTACTTTATAGATGAGAAAACTATGAAACAGAGAGGTTAAGCAACTTGCTAAAAAATCACATAGGTGGTGAATTGTAGAGCTGGAAATTTCAAATTCAGAGTTTGCCCTTAAGTCTCTTATACTGTCTCCTTTGCATGTAGTCTATAGAATTATGCTCTGTTAACATATATATGAATCTCTATTACATTTTCTTAGACACAGAAGATTCAATATTGATGATAATGGGATTTACATCTCTCACTGCTCATTTTATGTAAAGCAGTATAGCATAATGTAAATAGATGTATTTTTAAAGATTATTTGATCTCTATGTCTATGCAAAATGAGGTAGTTTAAATGCAATCTAAAAGTAATCACAGGTTATATGATTTTATGTAATATCAGTAAAATTTAGATTTATAAAACACCCACAACTTGTGATAGATGATTTTCTTTGAAAATAATTGCCCTGTGTTTCTTCTAAGCTTCGTCAGTAGTTTTAAGTATGCAGACATATCCAGAAATATGCCTGTTGTGATAAGTAGGAAATGCATGGTGGTACAGTTTTGTCAAAAATGATCAATTCACTTTGTTGTGTTTTACTAACTTACCTGCACCTTCATATATGATTTTGTTCACTCAACTGTCTTTAGATGTATTATTTTATTAAATTCAGGACATTACACACACTATCAGAAGACTTTTCAATATATACTTTTTATTCCAGCTCTGTATCTACAGCATTATGCATATATTTCTGTATGTACCCATAGTGCTATTTTGTAAGAGTGCATAATTTTCCATGTTTTTACTTGGCTGTTGCTGTTTGTATATGCAAGATATGATACTCTTTTTACCTTGAATTACCCTTGGCAACTTGGTTAGAATAGTGTCTGCCAAGTTTGTCCACTACAAAGTCATTCACTTCCCTTTATAAATAAGCTGATCTTATTAGACTATACAGGGTAATATTGGGAGACAGTCTAGAAAGCCAAATCATCTATTTCTCATGATAGTTTCATCACAAATACTAGCATCTGTTAATGTTTCTGGCATGAATGGTTGTTGTAGTTAAATTTGCCAAAGGTGGTTTCAATTTTCAAAAAATTTCTACTCAAAATATATTTATTTTTACTATATGTTCACTGTTTTAAATTTATTATATAATTATTTATTCAATGTGTATAACATTAACAATGAATATTTGCTTTATTTTATTTATAATGAATTATTATTTTACTACAAGCATTTACTGAAATTATTCTAAATATATACAGACCTGCAGTCTGTTCACAATTATTTCTATATCCTTTCATGAGTTTTCATCAGTTTTGAGCACCTCCTCATTTACTAGCATCACAAAATGGTCATCTCCTTTCCTTGTTCTAATTTAGGGATGAGCCAGTTCTACAAGGAATCGATTCTTTTAACAAAATAGATGTATTTAGGAACCAAGATGTGGATGTTTGGCATGTTGATTGTGATTGAGCTGTCATTTCATAGCCTTTTTCAGCAGACAGGCCTAGGAAATACATTATCTTAGTTTTATCTATAATCCTATCACACACACACACACACACACACACACAAAATTGTAGGCAATGTCCCTAAATGAAACAGTACATACATATACATATCTGCCTCTAACAACAATCTGTTAGAAGCTTTCTGTATGTTGAAAATTATAATTCATAACAATATCTCAAATTGTAGTCAAAGATAATTGAACAAACATACATATTTGCTGTGGTGGGATTTTGTTTTCTGTTATCTCTTGTTTTGGGGGTTTTGGGGGGAGGGTAAGGGAGATGTTGGGGATTGAACCCAGAATCTTCAACATGTTAAACAAGTACTCCTGCAATTAGCTACACCCTCACCTATAACTTGCTAACTCTGTTCCGTTCATTGTCTACGTGACTTTAAAGGCATAGTATGATCTTTCCTGTGATTCAGCTTTCTTGTACATTACTTTTTGCAGTGTACTCTTTCCACTGTGCCATAGGAAAGGTTTTCTAAAACACTTATAGTGCAGGATAGATATTTTGGTTCTCTTTTTTGGTTATTAGCCTTTGCTCAGTTCTGACATAATGACATAATGTTACATTTTCAGCAGATGCTTACTCAGAAACTCAATAACAACTTGCATTTATACTTTTCTATTTAGGTAATGCGCCCACAACACTCCCCCCACCCTGCACACCTCTGTGTGTGTAAGACAATTATCAATAAAATTAATACAATGTCCTGTCCTACCTTAATGGAGTGTTGCATTTTTCCATAATATCACAGCATTTGCTGATTATACCTTTATTTGAACAAATGTAATGTTTAGTTTTGTTGTAGTCTAGTCTGCATTTGATCTTACAATCATTTTATCTTATAGAACGTTTTCTGTTCTCTTTATTATATTATCATTATATGGAGGTAATAATTATATGCTCCTTATTTAAGCAGTTTTTGTTGTCTCTTTTGTACATGACAAGTGATATTTGATCAATATTGGGAAATTAGAAAATAAGAAAAATATAGTGAAACAAAGAAAAATCTGACTACAATTCTATTAGTAGTCTTTAAGTACCTTCCATTTTTTTGGTGATTTTTCATATATATATAATTTTAAAAATAGTTTATGTATGAGCTCATACTTTGTGCAATTTTATTTTAGTTTTTAAGTTACAAAATCTTTACCTTAAAGTATGAAAATTCTATTTTAAAACATTAATTTTAAATAGCTTCTATAAATACAATTTATATTTATGCAAACCACAATTATACATTCAACTTCTTGTCGTCTTTTCTTTTCTTTTTTTTCTTTCTGAGACAGGGTTTCTCTGTATAGCTCTGGCTGTCCTGGAACTCACTCTGTAGACCAGGCTGGCCTCGAACTCAGAAATCCGCCTGCCTCTGCCTCCCAAGTGCTGGGATTAAAGGCGTGCGCCATCACTGCCCAGCTCAACTTCTTGTTTTCTTATTAAGACAAGATCTTTCTTCTTAGCCCAAGTTTCCCTCCAACTTGCAATCCTTCTGCTTCAAACTTCTAAGTGTTTAGATTACATACATGCACTCACCACTATGTTTTCCTACCTTAGTAAGATATATTTTCAAAATTCAAGATTTTCACTATTTTAGTCAGTTGTTCCATGAACATTTCTTATTTTCTATTTTAACCTGTAACTATTACTGCCTCTATCCTGAGTAATTAATGTGTTAAACACTTTTGCTACTTTTAGTCTTTGAGTCATGGAGTAGACCCTAATAATCAGGAAACTTATATCTATACATAAACTATGTGAACTTTTTTAGTAATTACATTTGTTAAGGGGATAATGCTGTTTTCACTTTTAAAAATTATGTTCTCCAAACACTAGAGGAAGCCAGGGGAACCTTGAAGAGTGGGAGCAAGGATTCTAGGAGCCAGAAGGGTCAAGGACACCAGGAGAACACAGGACACAGAATCAACTAACCTGGGCTCATATGGACTCACGGAGACTGAAGTGGCATTCATGGAGCCTACACGAATCTGTGCTAGGTCCTCTCTGCATATACGCTCTGGTTGTTTAGCTTGGGATTTTTGAGGGATCCCCAAAAGTGAGAGTAGTGGGGACGTGTCTCTGACTCTTGTGCCTGCTCTTGGGACACTTTTCCTCCTACGGGGTTGCCTTCTCAAGCCTTGATATGAAGATTTGTGCCTAGTCTTATTGTGATTTGTTATACTATATTTGGTTCATATTCCTGGGAGCCAGCTAATTTTTTTTCTGAAGGAAAACAGAGAAAGAGTAAATCTAGGGGAGAGGGTATATTGGAGGGGTGGGAGGAGTGGAGGTATGGGAAATTTCAGTCAGAATATAATATATGTAAAGTATAACAATTAAAAACAGCACAAGAGCAAAAATGTTATATTATTTTTAATTGATACATAAAGTGTATACATAAATATACTGCTGCATGGTATTTTAAGATGTCTATTCAATTTTCCTATGTACTTTCTGCAACCTCTGATTCCAACTTACTTATATTAGACTATGTAGGGGAGACTTTAAGTATTTGTCTTTCTGTGCCTTACGTTTTTCACATAACATAGCAAATTACATTTCTCCCCGTGTTGTTGTAAGGACTTGTGTTTGTTCGTTTATATGACTGGGTATTATTCAATGTATATGTGTATTGCTACTTATTTTCATCATCTAGGGATGGACACTTAGGTTCATTGCATTCTATATTGTGAACTATGCTGCAGTGAACACTGATGCTTAAATGGCACATACAAATTTAAGTTCTTTCTGTTTTATACTCAGTGTTGAAACTGCTGAATCTGATAATAGGAATATTTTTAATAATTGAGGAATGCCCATACATTTCATAATGGCTGAACTTACTGGTTTGCGTGTGTGTGTGTGTGTGTGTGTGTGTGTGTGTATTCATGAACATGCATGCAGAGGATAATAGAGGGCCTTGGATGCCTTCTTTATTATCTCCATTTATTTTTTGAGACAGGGTCTTTTACTGAACCTGAAGTCCAGCTTTTGGGTAAGGCTGGCCACTGAGTTTCTTGCATCCTCCTGACTACATTTCTCAATTTTTGAGTTATAGGTGAACAAAGTCATTCTTGACATTATGGGGGGGCTTAGGATCTGAAACAAGGTCCCCAAGCTTTCATAGCCAACAGTCTTATCCACTAGGTCATATCCTAGCTCCCCTTTGTTTATTTAAGACAGGATCTCATTCTGTAACTCAGACTGACCTCAAGATCATGTGATTCTCTCTTTTTGGCCACTTAAGTTCTGGGATTACAAATATGCTCAGTTTTTATCTGGGTTAATTGATTTTGTTCTATTGAATTTTAGATCTCATTATATATTCTAAATACTAACCCCTTGTGTGATATATCCATGTCAAATATCTTGTCTCATTCTGTACACTATCAAATTATTCTCATGATTGTGTTGTTTCTATACCTGAGGATTTTGGCTGATATAATGCTTCCTCTTTCGTTATGTGCGTGTGTTTATGTGAGTCACACAGAAGTTAACTAACTGTCCAAGGTAAGGTAGTTAATGTGGTTAAGACAAGGTTTAAAGAATTCTGGCTCTATAATCTGATCATGAGGTTATTCCTAATGTTATACATGTTAAAACGGAGGAATCAAATTATGTTGAAAAGGCAAGGGATGTTTCAGTAGTTAGGCTGTTAAATTCTTGCCAACTCCCCATAACTCCAGATCCAGGAATCCAATACCTTCTGTTTACCATTGACCCTTCCATAATTCCTCCCTTTGATTGATCATTTGACTTGTGTCATCATTTAACAACATTTTATTCCAACTCCCTAGGGTATTTATCCACAAGGACCTAGATTTTACTATACGTTCCCTCATTTTTCTTCCTTAAGTGAAAAAATAGAGCCTGTCCATTTTGAATGACACTTCTCCTACCTATAATAAGGCTATTAAGGATTTCAATCCACAGTCTACCTCATTAGGGAAGTTTTGTGATACATCTGGAATGTAAATCCTTTCTACCTTCCTTCCTGACTCTTTTCATTACTCCTACACCGTACATAGAAGCCTAGTGGGTTTTTCTTTAAGTGGCTGTGCATTTTCTTATTCCTTTTTCTCTCCTTCATCTTACCTTCTGTGGTATTCCAAAAGCTTCACTCTGTTCATCTATGTTATCCTTGGGGCAGCAACACCAGAAAATTAAACTTGTTTGGATGTTTGGAACAAGTGGCTCCCTCTCTGTTTTGTACCATTCTTATTTGGCATTTGGGATTCTTTCTGCGTTTTCTCAATAGTAAATGGCGTCATTGCTTGCCTGCCAACCTTGTAGCTTCTACAATTAAAATGTAATCCTCTGCAAAGTCACAAACTGTTAAGTAATTACTTCTCCAGGTGGCATTTAAATAGGTGAACTTTAACTGTCTAAATGATAGGTATCTGCTCTTGCCAAATTACTTTTCAAAATGATTTTTTCAAATAAACTTCTACCCATAATGTATAAGAGAGTCTATAAGATAATCTTAAGATTTTTTTTTTCTATCTACTACAGGGACCACGGTTTGATGCTCAATTTACAGCCATTTGGTTGACTAATTTGGCCCTATCATCTAATGATTTTCTTTTTAAAATGTAATCATTCTATCATTTCATCCCCTTATTGAACATAGCAAACACAGATTGAAAGTCATTTTCCAAAATATATTCTTGTTAATTAACATTATAAATGAACCACCCAGCTACTTGGCTAAATCTTTATTACAAAATTAGTTTTTTTTTAAAGAGAAACAAATCTCGAGGGGTATTGGAGAGACATCTTTACTGTGATGTCTGTCACATAGGCTCCTTTCATTTTAAGAATCCAGATTCTCATTTTATGCATCAATGCCTGAGTATATTTACCTTCATAATCTGCGCAGGTCCAATTGTCCTTTATTCCTTTAGCAGCTTCTGCTGGCCTTTAACCAAAAGGCAGGATGGCGCCTGCCACTCTGTTGAAATGGGACTCTTGAATCCCTTGTTATTTGCTAATGGAAGACAATCAAAGGCAAATTCTACAAATGAAGCAGGTTTTTACTATAATTAATTCTTTAATTGTTCGTTTAGTCACAAAAATCTAACATTGGTTACAGATGGATATAGAGAGCAAACCATCATTTATAAGGAAATAATAATCTGTTTAATCAAATTGCATTTTTCATAGTGAGTAATTAAATATGACTAAGAAGTTAAATCAAAATATTTGAATATTCCTCCTACAGGTAGGAGAATTAGGTTTGATTCTAGAATTTCTTATAATGTATATGACATTTAGTCAGATATTTGGAGAAAAGTGGCCTTAAGAAGGAGAGACTAGGGATTGGAGAGATGGCTCAGTGGTCAAGAAGACTGATGGCTCTTCCAGAGGTTCTGAGTTCAATTCTCAGCAGCCACATGATGGCTTAACAACCATCTGTAATGAGATTGGATGTCCTTCAGGTGTATCTGAAGACAGCTACTGCGTACTCATATACATAAAATAAATAAATAATTCATTTATAAAAAAGAAGACTCTGCACAGGTATGTGGTGGTGAACATCTTTAAATCCCAATATTCAGGAGGCAGAGACAGGTGAATTTATAACAGGCCAACGTAGTGTATAGGGTAAATTGAAGGACAGTCAGGACTATGATGAGAAACGCTATCTCATTGACCACCCTCTACAAAAACTGAGACATTACTGAAAATTTATGATATTTCCTGTATATTCTCTATTTAAAGATTATTCTTTATTTCTTAAAGAAATAAAGGTCCTCACTGTCTCACAATCTAATAAATGTAATATGATGTCTTTTTGCATGGAAGAAAGGTATTCTAATGCATTTATATCAGATAGATTGCTTTCTGGTTTTTGTGGTTGAATTTAAATTTTTGTGGATTTATTACCTATTTTAAATAAGTTTTTTGTAAGAATTTACTAATTCTTTTCCTTTTATGTATATGACTGTATAGTATATGACTGTACGGTGCATATACATACATATATACATGGTTGGTGGTAGGAACCAATTATTGATCTCTCTGCAAAAGCAATACATTGAACTACTGAGGCATCTCTCCAGTACTATAAATAAGTCTTCTAAATGTTTTAATTTTAATATGGTGGTGTTAGTTACTGTTTGATTGCTGTGAAAAAGACACTGTGATCAAGGCAACTCATATAAAAATAAAGTATTTATATGGAGGTCTTTTTACAATTTTAGAGAGTTTTAGTCCACGAGTCCATGATCATCATGGTGGAAAGCAAATAGGCTTGGTGATGGAACAGTAGCTGAGGGCTTTGCATCTTTATCCACAGCTAGGAGAAAGAGGGGTGGGGCTGATTTGGGCCCATCCCCAGAGACACATCTCCTCCAGCAAGGTCAAATCTCCTCTAAAAAGGCCACACCGCTTAGTTCTTCCCAAACAGTTCCACTTACTAGGGACCAATCATTTAAATATATGAGCCTGAACCTGAGTGCCATTCTCATATCACAATGATACATAGTGATAGAAATCTTTAATCTAGTAATTTTAAAATGGCAAGAAATTCCAGAAACTACAACTTTTGTAATCTCATGCTCTACAGAAAATAACTCTATTATTATAAAGGGAACACAAAGCGATTGGTGAAATATGATGCTAGTGCTTTGCAGAGGCAGCTGTGGAAGGTGTCTTTTCAGAAACTTGTCCTAGCTCACGTCGGTTTAGTGATTAGAGAGCTGGGAATGTAATTTTGTAATCTTGTTTATCTTGGTGGCACATAGCCAATACCAGACTGAAAATAGAAACATGAAGTTATGCTTATCTTTTTTTTTTTTGCCATTTTCAATAGAATTGCCAATCAAAGATTTTGTTTTTCATGTTAGGTATTGAAAGAAACATTCTTCATTTATAAATTATAGCAGAAGTAGCTGTAAGGTGATCATAGCAATTCTTTAAGCTCTAAGGTGAGCAAATGTTTATGAAACCAGAATGCTTGTTTCACACCACATATATATATGGGTTTCTTATTTATAATTCACTATTAGTAGTTAAGTGAATGCATAGTTTGACTAGAGAAATGTCAATTTATTTGAAATGTGCTCAGATACATGACCTAAAAAATCAATAGATTAAATTACAGGAACTTTCAATATCAAAACTTTTCTAGAACTGAATTTTTGTACATGAGACAAGTGCATTCATCCCAGGAAAGAAACCCACAACACAGGTACCTAATAACAACACCAAAACTCAACTTCACGAACCATTTCTCTACAATTTTTATAGTCACATTAATCATAGATTTTATATTTATTTTATAGTAATTTTGCATATCTTTCCCCTTTTATTTATTTTTCTCATATATTACATCTGTGTGTATCTTACATGCAGTGCATTGAATCTATATCTGCATGTATTTGAATAGTCTGAATAATATTCAGTTTTAATTGTTAATTCTTAGTTATATAATAGATTTTTACATATTGGCCTATTTGCTGTAGTTTGATGAAATTAATTTTAACATATTTCATAGAGATTTATCATTATGTACATGATCATGTCAGCTGAGAACCAAGACAAATTTACTACCCTTCCCCCACAGCTTTAACAATACTGGAATAAAACCTAAGACTTTAGTACATCCTAGGGAAGGTCCATACCATTGATCTCAAACTGTAGATTTCTTTAGAGTGTTCTCCTTTTACAACTGCTTTGAACCCCCCATCCCGGTTTATTTCTATGAGGAAAATATCTCCTAACATTTCTATATTTTGACTTAGCTTTATCGGGTAATGCTTGAACAATATCCTATGTTACTATTTTTGAATCATTTGAAGTTAATATAGCTTCATGCAGCTTTCTACAATAAAAAAGTCTGTTTTCAGCTTTGTTATCTTTTCTGAGTAGTTTTTCTAGCTGGCTATAAATAAGTCAATTTTGTTTAGGGTCTATAACAATGTTAATTTTCAGAATCTCTCTTTCTCTCTTTAAAATAAAACAGTCAACTCCTTTTACATGAGATTTTTAGAATTGAGCTATACAGTTCTCCCCAGATATAGGTATGTTAAATCTTTTGTCTTGTAAAAATTTATATCCCCAGATTGTGAATTTCCTCATTAACACAACATGCTTATTTTCTAAAAATAGTTTATAAATTTATAAGAAGAGAGATAATATATTTCCCCCTTCCAGTTCTTAAAGTCAGGTGAATTTTTAGGCTCAATGTTTTTGCTTCAGAAAGTATACTCAAATTCTAGGAATTTGGTTAATGGTAGAAAGATTCATTCTTAACAGTAACTTCTCTCAATTCTATTTGCTTGCTTATCTTTTATAGCCTATTTAGGCATTCCATTTTTCTCCGCAGTTCCAGCAGACTTCTTTTTTGTTACAGTACAAACTCATTAGACCTTATCACTGTCTTCATGCCTTCATTTATGTCTACTGTATAATGGGAAAACCACAAAGACTAATGTTGAAAACTAACAAGTGATATCAAACTGAAAAGGTCACCTTTTTTAGAGGCTGAAAAAAAGATTCATCCTCAGAGGCTTCGATTTGTTATTCAGACTAATTGACTGCCATTTTTGAATTTGTAGCATGACATTCTTTCCATTAAGGATGATGTTTGTATTACCTATGCTCCATGATCCAGAGATAGGGAGAACAGAGATATAGTATTTCTTTCTTTCTTTTTTTTATAATTTATTTTTTCTCAAATCATAATTCTTTCACACAGGGGATATAAACACGGAAAGGCAGGATGTGGGGAAGGGAATGACAATGGAGTGTGGGTGTTCAGGGGGAATACAGATATCTTCAGAACCAGGTATCGGCTGGGTGAAGTTTCAGGGGACAAGTCACTATGACTCTGCCTATGACTAGCATGTCCTTATCTAAGTTGGTATTGTCTGCCAAGGCTACCTATTTACAAGGTACTACTCAGGCTGGTAAATTTCCATAAAAGCTGCCTGTTTACATTAGCTTATAGCCATCTGTTTCAATGTTTTTCCACTGAGACCCAAGACTTGGTGTTAGTATACATGTATGACAGGCCTATTGCTAATTTTAGGCCTATGGCTGATTTTAGGCCTTCAGTGTGTAAGCAGGGCTGCCCCTGACATCTCCTCCCTTCTCTAAGTATAGAAGGGCTGTGGCAATTCTAAACTTGCAAAGGCGGGGATAGAGGCCTGACCTCCAGTATTTGAAGGGGACCTTGTAATGGCTCCAGTCCCCCTGTCGTTGTCCAGTGAGGCAGAAGTTCTAATCCAGATGCTGGCCTCCGAACTTATACTACTCAGACCTTTGAAGGGCCACTGACAAGAACATCAAACAGGTAGAGATTGCCATCACTAATCTGAAGAAATCCCTTGTTTCGCTGTCTGTAGAGACCTCCTAAAATCGCAAAGATCCTTATTGGACTTGATTACTCTATTACAACAGAAAAGGCTGTGTACAGCTCTTGACTGTGTACAGCCCTTAAAGAAGAAGGTTGCCTTTACATAGACAAGACAAGGAGGGTTAAAGAGAGCATGAAATATGTAGTGAAGGCCCTAAGAAAAATCAGAGAGAGAAAGAGACAGATGAATGCTGGTACAATGCCTCTCCAAGGTTGTCAACCCTATTTCCTCCCATCTTGGGACCATTATTTGGGTTCTTTTTGCTTTTTTCTTCTGGTCCCTGGCCCTCAAATAGGCAGAGTAACTCTGTGATACAACAGAGAAATAATTTGATAGCAAAACCTACTCAGATACATTATCATAAGTTAGCTATGGAGGACCACAAGACTCAAGATGAGGTTGTTACTTTATACAGGGTGTTTTCAAAACCCATCTCCACCCAACCTAAAAGGAGGGACTTCTGCCCCTAGACCAAGCAGAGAGGGGCCACCCAGAACCCCCTCTGACAGGTGATCTGAATTCTTGCCTAGGCTGCGAGGCTAAGCACTGCAAGGGAATATAAATAAAAGATAAAAATACCTATCTGGGTTCCCTGAGGGACAAGCCTGATTGCATAGGGGTTGATGTCAAAAGTATCCCCTCTCCAGGATATAGTATTTCTTTAGATGTGTGAATCATTATATAATATGAAATCAACAATCTACTGAAAAACAATGGCAGGTTCAAAATTAGGTATTACTGATTTTTTTAAGGTATTGTGAACATTATACTACTCAGGTTCTGTTTTAAAATCAGACCTCAATTTAATTGGGAAAGACAGGAAATTTTTAGTGGTAAAATTTTATTACACGCTGTACTCTTAGCTTTTCTTATGTGTCTACTTTTAAAATATATATTGTGTCTTCATGTTGTTTGAACATATTCCCACATCCTGCCTTTCTGTATTTATAACCCGTGTGAATGAATTACGATTTGAAAAAAAAGAAATAAATTATTAAAAAAAGTGTTTAAACATCAATAAAATGGGAAAATATTACAGGAGATAATAGTTTCTATATAGATTCTGACAAAATCAGTTAATAATAGAAATATGCATTCCTTAGAACTTTAACTTGGTTGCCTTTAGGTAAAATATTTTAGGTAAAATTTTAGCTCTTTTTGTAAGTTTAGAAAGCCATCACACACACACACACACACACACACACACACACACACACACACACACAC
>NW_021604621.1:1990894-2005428 GCF_004785775.1 Grammomys surdaster
CACACACACACACACACACACACACACACACACACACACACACACACTCACCAGTGATAGTTCAATAGTGAATTTTCTATATTATCTTGTATCTGAGTTATTTTTTTATTGTTGTGACAAAACATCATTTTCAAGTCAATTCATAAAAGAAAGAGTTTAATTTGGGGCTCATGGTTCTAAGACCATCATCAGGGAACATGGCAGTAGGTAGTCAGGCATTGTTCAAAGGCTTTGGAGCACTAACTTAGAGCTTATATCTGATTCACAAGCATCAGGCAGGAAGACAGATTGGGAAACCTCAAAAGCCACCCACCCTGAGTGATGCACCTCCTAATCCTTTCCAAAGAATTCCACCAACTAATATACCAAGCATTCTAATATATGAGTCTGTGGGGGTCAACATTCTCATTCAAGCAACCACATTCCACTCCCCATGTGTCTGTAGCCATATCATAGCCCAAGATGTGTTCAGAACAACTTCAAAAGTCATACCTCATCATGCAACTTCTTTATGAAAGATGAGACAAGATAGAAATCCTGGGAAAATAATGTATTCATGTAAGTGAGAAAGAGATCTCTCCAGAGTCTTGGCTGAAACCTCTTCAGGTATGAAGTGTTCCAGCCCAATGAACATTTTCTGTAAAGATTGCTTGTATAGGATCCATATTTCTTTTATATGGAGTTCTTGTATGTTTTTAGTGTAAAGCATATAACGGAGATTTATTCAATTTGCTCAAACTGAAAAGAGACACACAGAGGACAAGGGTCCACCCAAGTCCATCTTTTAGCTGCATGGGAATATTTTAAAGACTGTTAAAGTAACAGTGAACCCTGTTTAAAATCTAAGTGTGTATTATATTTTACATTTCCTACCTAGGAGTCTAATTAGAAAATCATTTGCACTAAAACACATATGTTAACCTCCTTGTGAAACCTTTATGACCCACGGTTTTATCTTACATCCACAGATATGGTTGACTACTCATCCCTCAACAAGGTATTTTTTCTATGCCTTTTCAGGCTTAGTGAAATACAGAAGAGGAAATTGAAAGAATTTAAGGGCTGAAAAACAAGGGAAAGGGCTGCTAAAAAAATGAACATCATCTGGGCAAGACCATCCAGGCAGTATGCACCAGCTGATATGAGGTCTCTAACACATATACAGCAGAGGACTGCCAGGTCTGGGTTTAATCAGAGAAGATGCACCTAACCCTCATGAGACTGGAGGCCCCAGGGAGTTTAGAGATCTGGTGGGGTGAGGGTGGGGACATCCTTGTGGAGACACGGAGGCGTGGAGGAGGAACAGTCAGAGGGTGGACCAGGAGGGAAATAAAATGTGGAGTTTAAAAAAAATCTAATACCAAAAGGAAAATGACCTTCACAAAATGAAACAACCTCAGAGGTTCAGCTATTGAAACTTTGATGTATTTGGTAATCATAATTCTATCTTCATATTTCTTGGTTTTCTGTTAAACAGACCAGCAAACAAAATTCTAAAACCAAAAACAAACAAAAAAGGATTATAATCATGAACTCATAATGGCTTCAGATGCACACAGAATAGGAATGTCAATCTAGGCATACATTAAAGAAAAGCTTGCAAGCCCTACCACTCTAACAGAGATCCTGGAAAAAGAGATAGTCACTGCCTTCAGTTGTGTATCCCCACTCCCCACCCAGCCCCATGCTTCAGTGGATAGTCCAAATCCAGTGGTTATATAAGCTGCCTTGGTTAAAGAAATTAGGTCACAAGAAAAAAATAGGGAAAAATAGAAGTCATGAATTAGGAAAGGGAATGAAAGAGGGACTGGGTTAGGGAAGATAGAGGGAGAAAGTCATTACAATGAATTTTATACATACAAGACCATGTCAACGAACTACCTAGATGAAAGGAGGGAAGGGGCAAAGTTTCTTAGCAGCCCTTTGAGATGTGACTTGAAAGCCACCCAAATGGCATACATGGCTACTGCTATGACATTTAAACAGCTCTCCTAGTGAGAAGCCAGCAGCCTTGTTCTTGGATATGCTTTATTCTTTCCCTGAAAGCCTTTACTTCTGTTTTCAAGAAACTCTAACATTGTAGTACACTGGCCAGTAGTAACCACAGTTGAGGTCCCTTTTGACAGCAGCTCTGGGCTGGATCTCTTGATGTAACACATCTGACCAAAGACATTTATTTACAATGAAACAGAAAACCAGGTATGGTGGCTTATGCCTGTAATCCCAGGACTTGGCAGTCTGAGGCAGGAGGATTATCATGAATTTATGGCCAGCCTGTGTTAAACATAGTATATTCTATGCTAGCCTAGGCTTTGAAGTTTTTTTTCTTTAAAAAAATTAAAATGTAGAAACATTCAAAAGATGACATATACTAATAAAATATTGATCCTAAAATCATGAGTCTTTTTTGCTATTATATGCCTTTTCTCTGTTAATAGCTATTAATTTTACCATAAAATGTTATTAAATATTGTTTTTATTTTATTATTTGAATATTTATTGAGTATTGAATATTATTTGATATTTCCATATTTTTGGATATTTTGAAACAGAGTTCACTCACTTGTATAGCCTTGGATGGCCCCAAACTCACTTTATAGATCATTCTAGCCTCAAACTCAGAGATCTGCCTGCCTCTGCCTCCCAAGTGCTGGGATTAAAAGCATGCACCATGTAACCTGGCTTGCTTTAAGATTTAGACAGTTTATTCATTAGTTTTGTCTGGAATTGTTTTCATGACATCATTGTAACTAAAGGAAAAGAAGAGTAGATGCACAAGCAATACAAGAGTTTTACTGTTTCAATTGCTATTTCTGGCAAATAACAGCAGCTTTCCAAAATGAAGAATTTTAAGCATTTTGGATTGAGAACATTTGTAATTTGTAAGAGTCATAGTAATTTTCTAGTAGATACTTTAAGAAGGTAGCTTAGCAGACATTAGGCTGTGTGCTTCATTCCAGTCACAGCCCCTCAATACAATATTTGTTCAAAGTGTTGAGCCATATTACCTCCTGAAACCCTTCCTCACCTCAGGTGTGAATTATCAAGGAAAATAAACTTTCAAAGCAAACCAACCTTGATGAATTTAGTTGGCAGGCAATTTTACAATAAAGCTGAAAATGAGGGTTTGCTGATGACTGTCCAGAGGGTGTATACATGCAGCTTCGGCATGGCCTTTCAGAGCACCACAGGACTTCCCTACAATAATTACTTCTTTAAAAATTAAAGAGGAGGGAAAAGGGGTTAGAGGATGGTAGACAGTAAAAGACATTAGTCTTTTTGTTTTCCTTTCTATTATACTCATTCTCTTAGTTGCAGTAAGAATTTTTCAATACTTGCTGCTTAAGGCTATGAACAACAAGTTTTTAAAGGTTTGAACAAAGATCTGTATTGTCAAGAGAATGTAGATTTTTCTCATTGTATCTTGAACTGTGTAGGTGAACGCAGCTGGGAGAAATGAGAGTGGCATTCCATTAGACATGCCATGTACATGCTCTTTGAGGATTCTGCACGTCTCTTAGCCATTCCTTTGTCAGGTAGTCATAAGGGAGTGTGGGAGGTACATTTAGCTTTTCCACATTGCTGCTTTCGTCTGTTTGATCACAGCAAGCTGTTAGGCTAGACTTTATTAATGAAGCAGAGAGGGAATGCTCAGAAGCTGTCTTGGATACCCAAAGAATGAGTAAATGCAAGGACGCTCTGCTTTAGTATTATGGTGTTGTGCACTAGGCAGGAACTATTTCTCACTATGCAAGGCTGTCCAAAGTATATGAAATAGCTAGCTTTGAACTTTCTAGGGCAATGTAGTGTAGTGGTTTAGTTTAGAGCATTGATGTCATATTTGATTTTAGTTGTGTCTCCTCTTACTACCAACGACACTATTATTATTAGATTAAGGTATATTAATGCCTAACAGTGAGTTAATATTTCATAAACATTAACACATAAAAGTGTGTTATAACACTTTGCCATAGGTTGAAAAGATGGTGTTAAAACAGGTTTTTAGTTTTTCATTATGAATATTTGCTAGTCACCTTGTCATATTTGATATAATTTAAAACAGATGTACTTTTGGAAAGGTGGTAGATTATTGGAAATGAAATGGTTCTAATATAGAAATAGAAAAATGGGGAAATGGGAATAATTCTAAAAAGAAAATCAGAACTAACATGCTTATATGCAGCTCCATGGAGTGAGAACTGTTGAAAGGACTTTCTTGTAAGTTCTTAGGAAATGTTTTTAGATTTTTACATTACTATTTTACTTTTGGTTAATCTGAGTGAAAATAGCAGGAAAACTATGAATGTTTCTATGCATATATCTTAAGTATGTGTTGATTATACCATGTTACCCAAAGGCAATTTAAGAAAGTACTTTCAATATTTCAGTAAATACAGCATGGCATTTAGCAAATTGTAAGAAAACAAGTGTATAACTTAGCTATTCCAACAATGTTTTGCCTCCGCATTCCTTGGCACAAACAGAGACCTCAATGAAGCATCCCTCTTGGGAGTTGCCCGGGGACATCTTACAGGAAAAGCCTGGGTCTCAATTCAGTCTTCTCTTTTATTTTCTTTTAAAAACCATTATTATTGGAGTATAATTTACATATGTTAAAATGCACCAAGTTTTAGTGGAAGTGTTAGAAAACTTTGACAAACATATTTACGCACAACATTAGAGAACTGATCAGTTTCAGCACTCTTAACAAACTCACCCAGACTCCCATCTTTTCAAATCACACTCTATCCCTATACTGGGAAAAGGTTAAACAGCTCTGTCACTATGAATATTTACATACAAGCCACCTTGGACATGTGATTTTCATTTCTCTTGGATGAATGAGGAAGAATAAAATTGCTGGGTCATATAAGGATATATTTAACCTTATAATTAACTCTAGAAGTACTTGCTGAAGTGATTGTATTATATTACATTTCCAACAACTTATATGATTTTTTTTTTTTACTTACTGGGAATGTAATGGAGGGAGGGCTTGCATAGTCAGCACCAGGATCTTTCCTTTTTCTATTGATGAGACCAGGGTCATATCATGTAGCCTTGCCTGGCCTGGAACTTGCTGCATAGACTAAGTTGGCCTTGAACCCACAGAGATCGACTAGGCTCTGCCTCCCTAGTGCCGGGATTAAAGGTGTACTCCACAACAACCAGCTCTCAATCAGGATCTTTTACGTTACAGCCATTGTGGTCGTGTAGATGAAGTAATTACCTTGTTTTTTTAAATAACATTTTTATTTTTGTTGCCCTTCATTTCATGTGGTTATTGATTATTCAAATCTTTTTGTCTTGAGACAAATATCCTCTTAAAATGTTATCAATATTATAGAAACAGAATGTACTGGTAATGTTAAGAGCACTTTACATATTGTCATTGCATATTCTTTTTCATTTATGTATTAATATATATGTTACATGTATGTGTGTGATCCAAGGATACACCAAGTATTTTGCTTAGTCCGTGGACTATATTTTCTTTTTCTTAATTGTATATTTGAATTAGAAGAACTTAAAAATTTTGATATAATGTCTAATTTATCATTTTAAAAATATTTATTATTGCTTTTTACATTATGTACAATAATCCTCTAAGCAGATTATTAAATGTTGCTTATTTTTCTTTTACATATTTAACTTAATCTCTATAGTTAGTGCTTTTGAGCCAATCAGAATTATTTTTCTATACAGTATGAAATAAAGGCCCTATTTAACTCTAAATATTTTTATTATTTTGAAATAATATCTGACATCCAAAAGCTACATTGTGTCCATTCTGCTCTTTCCCAGCCTCAGAAAACCATTAGTCACATTGTGTAACTTTAGATTTATCCATTCTGGATTTTTCATAGAGTTAGAATCATACATTCCACTCTATACATCTGTTTACCAATATCTTTTAAATTTTTTATGGCCATCATAATTAAACAGTATTTAATTATCATTTCTTTGTTATAGCTTCACTTTTCATTTTGTAATCTGTACCTTTTCACATGTTTATATATATATATATATATATATATATATATATATATATATATATAATTTTTGTAGAAAGATCTCTATTCAAAGCCTTTGCTTATTTTTAAATTGGGCCATTTGTGGTTTTTCTTCTGATTTGAAAGAGTAATGTATATATTCTGAGTATTAGAAAAATAGATTATTTGCATATATTTTCTCCCATTTCATGGTTGTCTTGTCATTTTTGTGATAATGTCTTTTTATTTTTATTTTACTGTCTTTTTTTTTTAAAGAAAATGTTTCCTATAAAACATTGCTGGTCTTGAACTCACTAGACAAAACTGGCCTTGAAATCCTGAGTGTTCTGTATTACTGAGTTACAAGTGTCAACTACCACTCATGGTCCTAATGTCTTTTGATATGTAATTTTATGTTTTTCTTAAAGCCAATATTATTGTTTTTCTTTTGTTGCTTATACTTTAGTGTCCTACCTAAACCACATCAAAGGCAATGAAGATTTAGCTCTACTTTCTCTGGAGAGTGTTCTGGATTTCAAGCATAAATCTAACCCAAGTCATTGATCTATTTTGTGAATGGTGTGAAGTAGAGGTTCAATTTTATTCTTTTGTGTATAGATTTCTTTTTGCCCAGCACTATTTGTTGATATTATTTCCCTATTCAATACTATACTCACTTTTGTTAACAATCAGTTTATCATAAATATGTAGGCTTTTTACTGGATTCTCATCATCCCAGTTCCCTACAGTTTTGTGTACATATTTCTTTACATTTAAATTTATAATCAAGAACCATGAATCATATAAGATGTTTTTTCTTTTTCTAGATTGCTTTGGGTCTTTGGGTCCCTTTGCAATTCCATGTGACTTGAAGAATGGCTTTCATACAGTTTGAAGATTGGCATTACCATTTGTGTAAAAAAGAAAAAAACTGTTGAAATTTTTAACAGTGTTTTCATTAAACATATGAATTGCTTTGGATATTGTTGCAATTCTTAAAGGCACTAAATCTTTCGATTTAAGCACTAAATTGTTCAATCTAGGAACATACATTGTCTTTCCATTTACTTGGGTCTTTTGAAATTATTTTTCTCAATGTTTGGTAGGTTTTCTGTGTCTTTTGTCTCTCAGATTAAATTTTATCCCTGCATAAGTTGTTAGAATTATACTGTAAGTGTAATTTTAAAATTTAATATTATTTTATGTATATGAGTGTTTTGTCTGCATATATCTGTGCACTACATGTGTGCCGGTGCCTGTGGAGGCCAGAAGTAACAGATTGTTGTGAGTCACCATGTGTGTGTTGGTACTTGAACCTGGGTCCTCTTCAAGAAAACTCAGTGTTCACAACCACTGATCCATTTCTCTAGTTCTTGGAATTGGTTTCGCGATTTCAGTTTTATTGTAGATGTGTATAAACAATTCTGTCATTGTCTTATACAATCAATTGTGAAAATATTTCATTACTTATTAACCGATTCCAATCAATTGTGTCAAATATCTTCATTGTTTAGTCTGCAAAATTAATGGTTTTACTTATACGTTTTCTTTAAATTATTTTATTCTGTGTGTGTGTGTGTGTGTGTGTGTGTGCATGTGTGAAGGCTGATCTTTGTGCCTTTTGACGGTTGGATTATAGTGGATCCCTCTGGATCTCATTGAGGTTACTGAGGTTATTCTACATAGAAATTTTTGAATGTGCACGCTCATATCCTTCACCATACAAGGAAATTTTTTTCATATTATCTTTAAATGTTTTTTTGTGAGACATTATATTTCTCTTTTTGTTGCAGACTACCATAACGCATATGCTGGGCTGTTTAATGGGGTCATTTAAAATATCTCTGGCTCTGATCAATTTTCTTCAGTCTTTTCCTGTTTATCTTTTAAGCAGAATAATTTTAATTGTTTTATCTTCAAATTTGTGGGTAGTTTCTTCTGTTAATTTAAATTTGTTGACCCATGGATTGAAATTTTTATTTCAAATATTGTGATTTTTTTTTTTAGTTATCAACTTTCTGTTTGATTCAAGGCAATGAAGGTCTACATATGATTTCTAAAATAGATAATTCTACATATGGAGACTCTGTCATAAAACTTTCTATATTCTGTATAATTTTTGTTGATATTTTAATTTTTATACTGTTATTATGTTTTCCATTTAGTTTTATAATTTACTACAGAATTTTCTTTAGTTCCTTGAACAAAATTAAGATGGCTATTTCAAAGTCTTTGTCCAATAAAACCAACGTTTCAATGTTTTCAGGAATGAAAGTTCCTGATTTGGCCATAACTCTGTTTTTTCTTGTATTGTTTGTGTTTTTTAAGTTAACAAATAGATGTTTGACTATTTTAACAGAAAATCAAACGCTTACCCTCTACTAATGTTATTACTGAGTGCTGCAGTTGGCCATTTGCTTAAACTCTTTCCAACTATCTTTTACAAAGACCATCTTCCTTTCTTTGTCTTTTATTGAAATTAGCATTCATTTGCTGGAATTCAGCTTTTACTTTTCTTTTGCAATGCTGGCACTCAAATCTAATGCCTCACATATGCTAGACAAACACTGTACCAACTTATAGCTTATGTTAGAACAATGTTTTGATATACAGCTCCTTGAAGGAACAGAATGACAGAAGAATAATGAATGTTTAAAATGAAGAAGTAGCTTCTTTTTAGAGTATTGATTTTGCTTTTGGGTACTTCTTTAACATCACTAGGCAATGTGTAGTTATATGAAGATCATTTATGGTGAAAGTTTTCAGAAGTCTTCTTTTGTACTTAGCTTTTTAAATGTCTCAGTACCCAGGACATATTTTAATACCCTAATATTTAAAATAATCTTTCTTAGATTTCTTGACCTGGTTTTGGTACACTATAGTATATTTCTTACCTTTAATTTTTACACAAGGCAACTGAATATTGTTCTCTTTGAATGTTGCCAAAGATACTTAGTGTTCTTTTTATGAGTTAATCCAAAAACAAAAAAGATAAATGTCTTGGATCAGTCTTTTAAGTAACTCTCAGAGGAGTTGGAACTGATAATTGAGAATGAACATTTTAATGCTCTTTCAGGAAATAAGGTAAGAGTCCCTAACTATACACATGGCTGATCTCTTTCAGATAGCCACAGAATCAGGTGCAGTAAATAAGTCAAGGGCAAAGAAAACCATACATATGTTCTGTCAAAGTCGTCTTTGGTTCATGCTTGAATTTTTTCCATGTTTCTCTGGTGAGACATATGCCTAGTCTTGCCTAGTCCACCATTTAGCTGAAGTCCCAATTTTTTTCTAGTTCCAACATGCAGTTGTTTTGCACTGCTGTTGTTATTGTTCTACTTTTGAAAAGATGGTAGTTTAGATATGTTGAAGTAATTATTTAAAAGTGGCTGCTGGTCAAGCCGACTATCTAAGCTGCGGTGGCTCTGCCTAGCTTACCCAACATGTTCCATGGCTGGAGGCCACAAACACACTGCAGCTAGAAATGGCCAGCCAGAAACACTAGCCCTGCCACCCACGAGACACCAGCGTGGGAGATGGGTCTTCCAATCTTTCATGCTGTCTCTTCAAGGCTGGGCAGTGCACAGACCATCCCGCCATCCACGCAGGCCTGGTAAGAAAATGAGACTCTAATGATTAAATATTAATCAAAGGCTTTATATGTTTGGTAATGCTCGATAACAACATGCTCATACAATTAGAGGTGTTTTTCACAATTAGCTAACCTAAATATAAGTTGTTACCCAGGTCTGCCCTCCAAACCTGCATGACTCTTCATCCTCCTACTTCTCTGCTCTCTCTAGCTCCTCCTCTTCCTTTTCCTCTTCCTCTCCTTACTCTTCCCACCTTAGCTCCTCCTACATAGCTATTTAGTTGTATCTTCAGTTTTGTTGTTGTTTAACAAACCATGTATGGATACCCTCAATTTCTGGACCCCGTAGCCTTATTTTGTTGTTTAATCTCTGTCCTTATACCAATATCACACTTTATTGATTGCTATAATTTTACATTAAGATTTGAAATGAAGCCAGTGGAAGTTTATCCTGACTATGAAAACTTCCTTGTTTGCATATAAATTTGGGTAAAATTATCCCAGTTTCTGAGAAGTTGCCTGGAATTTTGTATTTCTCTTATAAATAAATTCACACGTTTCCTGACCTTCAGTTTGCTGTTTCTTTAAGTTTTCTGGTAGTATCTTTTATATTTTATGCACTAGTTTTCTTATTTATTAATTTATAAATTCTTCAGGGATTTTTATATGCACAATTTTGGAGTGATTGGTTTTGAACAATCCCTTTAAAGCTTATGCATTGAAAGCTTGTGACTCAATGCACCAGTATTCAGAGATGAGCCTTGAAGAAATTGGACCCATAAGGACGCTAGCTTAATCAGTAGTTCATTCCAAATTTTTAGTTCAAACCTCAAAAGATTTAACAGTCCTGATGGAGATGTGGCCTAAATGGAGGAAGTTGGTTTCTGATGACTTCACTTTAAGGGGTGAAGTCCTTTATCTTGTACTCAATGTCTGCCTATCCCAATCTACATCATGCTTGCTGTCTGGCCACTGTAGGGAAAGTAGCTTCTCTATTACATGTACCACACCCTCTACCATGATATTCTGACCTGTTTTAAACTCTTAGCAATTGAATCATGAATGGATAGAAGCCTGTGAAATTATGGGCCCAAATTAATCTTTCCTGTTTAATATTCACTTATTTTAATATGTCTTTATTACTTTAGAATATCGTATTTGTATACATGTATTTTGATCCAATTCATTCATCACTCTGCTCTGTAACTCCTCCCAGAATTCACTCCTCATTTACTAGAAAACAGTTGACAATATCTGGAGATATTCTTTACTGTTAAAACTGTCTAGTGAGTACAGGCTAGTGATGCTGCTGAGCATTCTACAATGCCCATCATGGCTAATCACTCAGTTTCTATGACAACGAATCAATCAGCCTGCAATACTGCTTCTGTAGTTAAATGCTGCATTAGGTGTAGGCTTTAAAAATATGTACAGTTTTTAAAGCTTTTATATGAATATATTGTATGGGGAGCATATGCCTTCTCATAGTCTACTATTCTTTTCTTTTATCTTTGATTTTTTTCAGATGCATACTCTATTTTCAAATCATAAACCCTGAGAAGTAAGCACCTTTCTTTGACAATTGTCCGTTGCTGAGAAACAGAACTTTGTGAAAATCATTACACACATTTTACTAAAGAATGTTTTTTACATGTTTGACTAAATTAAAAATTTTAAAATACCATGCATTGATTGATGAAATTTTGGAAATGGCGGGTTCTTTATAAGTCACTGGCCACACCTGTCTCTGGAGCTCTGGAGTTCATATCTTAAAAGAGGAACTAGGTTTCAAATGTTGATCTTTAAGCTGAAATTTGGTTTATTTATTTACTTAAAAATCTTGAATAGTTCAGTGGTTAAGAAAACTGGCTGTTCTTCTAGAGGACCCAGGTTTAACTGATGATATGTTTAAAAACCCTTGCCTTATGAATGAAAATATTGATCAGAAGGATATGTGATTTTCTGATTTTTGACTTATGATAAAATTTGTTTGAAAAATCCAGTTTACAACATCTGTCAGAACCTTATGGTTGCTGATTATTATTTTTCTCATTTCTGTGACATATTACTGGTCAGAACTACTTAGAAGGAGGAAGGATTAATTTGAGATTACAGTTACTGAGGTTTCAGCCCATCATGATGGACAGGGCAGAACAGCACAGAACGGTTCATCCCCAGTGCCTAGATGAGAGAGTCCCTGTGCTCGCTGCCTTTCTCCTTTCCCCCATTTACTTCTTCCAGTAGTGTCATCCAGATTTAAGGCTTCTTTAAATCCTTAGTCAATTCTCTCAGGAATCTGCCTCATAGAACCTTCTACACTCTACAGGCATTCTTAACTAATTAATCTTCTAGGAGCTTCTCAAACCCGTCAAACTGGTAGTGTAAATTAACTACCACATTATACAACTTATAAAACTATTCAATTTTATAGAAATTATACAATTTCTATGAGGTGAAATGAAATGTCAATATTTATTTTTATATGTATGTGATATATAATATAAGCACATATTATATATGTATACATATATGCTAGAGTGTCTCATACTGGGGCAAAACTTAGGGTCTTACTTACATTTACTGGGTCAAGGTCTACAATAAACTAGAGCCCCAGGCCTTTAAAAAGTTTTGGACTATGATTTTACTAAACTGCTCAGGCTAGCCTGGTACTCATTATAGTCCATGCTGTCTTTTAACCCATATTTTTCCTGACCTAATTTCCAAAGCATGGATATATGTATATACATACATACATGTGTGTGTGTGTGTGTAGTCATAAGTTCAACCATCTCTGTCTGTATAATATAACTTGTATGAATGTTTTTGGGACTGGCCCAACCGTACTATAAAATATATTCAGATTTTATGTAAGATATATCTTTAACATAGTTCAATAGCCCAGCAATAGCAAGTAGATTTGAGTATATTTTAAAATTCGTTTTTTGTAACTCTGTGTAAATTATCATTTGGAGGCTGAGTTTAAAATTAGACAAAAATAGATCCAAGAATTTCAATGCGAGACATTACAGTGGCCTCTTTTGGTTGAGGAATGCTTCCAGGAGGTAGAGAGTGCCAAAGGCTAACCTTGGGAAATAGCTAGGATGCGGAGTGGCCAAGTGAAAGGATGTAATGATAGAGAAGATTTGAGAAAGAGGCTGAATTGCTGAAACAAATATGAGAACAGGATTGGGCTTAATTTTTGAGACTAAACTGGCTAACAGAGCTTCATGTTTGATAACGTGGAAAAAATCATTCCTTCTTTCTTGAATATCTTACCACAATCAGGCTGGAAATTGTTGGGATTTTTCAAACGAAAGTAGTGCTATTAATACTCACTATTTTATTGTCTTTGGTTTGGATGCTTAATTTTCCCATGTGTATTAATTTCTGAGGTTTATATCAACAGCACAGACTTGTTGACATGCTTCCCATGATGGTCGTAGACCCTAACCCTCTGGAACTGTAAGCCCCAAATTAAATGCTTTCTTCTGTAAGTTGCTTTAGTCATGATGTCTTATCATAGCATTAGAAAATAAAGTAAGACACTGACTTCATCTAGAAATAACATATTTTCAATTTTTTTTTCAGAATAAGAGATCACAAACAAGTATTCCTGGAAAAAGAGACATTTATTTAATGGTGTAAATGAATTATAGTACCTTTGTCCTAAGAACATGTTTTGTTGTTGTTTGGTTTTCTAATCACTTTCCTGTTACTGTGAAGAGACACCATAACCAAGGTAACTTTTGTAACAGAAAGCATTTAATTTGAGCTTGCTTACAATTTCAGAGGCTTAGCCCATTCTCAGCTTGGCAGAGATCATGGCAATGGGAAGTATGCTCGTGGCAAGCAGATGTGGGTGCTGGAGAAGCAGTTGAAAGCATCCTGATCCACAGGCAATGAGAGAGAATGGGTCTGGCATAGCCTTTTGAGACCTGAAAGCCCACCTGAGGTACCACACTTCCTTAAACAAGGCCATGCATGCCTCTTAATTTTCTTGGTTCTATCAAAGGATTCCACTCCATGGTGACTAAGCATTCAAATATATGAGCTGATGGATGCCATTCTTATTCAAACCACCACATTTGTTTATTTATTTATTTATTTATTTATTTACTTTTTCAGACAGTCTTACTTTATAACCAAAACTGGTCTTAAACTCATGACATCCCTGCCTTTGCTTTTGGAGTACAAGAATAATAACATTGATAGGGGATAGAAGATAGAGATAGGAACATTTTTATTTTACATTTTAGAGGATATTTCTACTTTATAGTGTGAAACCAATTTATGTGTACATACTGATAAGAGTTTAGTTGTTCGTAGCTGCTATTTGGCCTAGATTTTGTTTGAGAAGAATGGTAGTAACATTGGGAATCTGTGGACTTCCATTACACAGAAAGATGACAATATAGGAAAAGTTCAGGAGATGCTAAGAAGAGAGAGAGAAAAAAAACAGTATCATAAATCTCAGGAACAACAATGAATGTCCACCTTTGTTCTGATTCCCTATAATCAAAGATTATCAAAGATTTCAATATAGGAAAAGTTCAGGAGATGCTAAGAAGAGAGAGAAAAAAACAGTACCATGAATCTCAGGAACAACAATGAATGTCCACCTTTGTTCTGATTCCCTATAATGTATAATAACTAATGATGGCCTAAAAGTATCAAATTTGATAAAGTTACTTCTCTGACCTTCCAAAATGCTTGCTTTCTGAATGAAGTACATTTTAATTACTCAAAAAAGAAAGAAAGAAAAGAAAAGGAAAGGAAAGAAAGGGAAGGGAAAGGGAAAGGGAAAAAGGGAAAAAGGGAAAAAGGGAAAAAGGGAAAAAGGGAAAAAGGGAAAAAGGGAAAAAGGGAAAAAGGGAAAAAGGGAAAAGGGAAAAAGGGAAAGGAAAGAAAAGAAAAGAAAAGAAAAGAAAAGAAAAGAAAAGAAAAGAAAA
>NW_021604621.1:2005438-2005905 GCF_004785775.1 Grammomys surdaster
AAGAAAAGAAAAGAAAAGAAAAGAAAAGAAAAGAAAAGAAAAGAAAAACAACAGCTATTTTTATCACACAGTTCTGGAGGTTCAAAGTCTGAAGTTGATAGACTGGCTGGGCTGTTCTTTACCTGATTGTTCATCTTCCTCACTTCTAATTATGGTCAGCAACCCTTACTTTATGGTTTCCAGTTGGTGAGTCTCTTATCTTGGTGGCATTCAACATGTGTGTGTGTGTCTGATCAAATTCCTCCATTGAATTCACGTTACTTGTCACTGGCCTATGGCCCTGAATCAAGTATGAATTCATATGTGTTCATTATATTTACAAAGACTCTTCTTTCATTTAAAATGACATTCTAAGATAGTAAAGAGTACATGAACTTGGGGACACTATGCAACTTAAAATACAATGTATAAGACTTATTCTCCTTCCTTCCTTCCTTCCTTCCTTCCTTCCTTCCTTCCTTCCTTCC
>NW_021604621.1:2005915-2020343 GCF_004785775.1 Grammomys surdaster
TCCTTCCTTCCTTCCTTCCTTCCTTCCTTCCTTCCTTCCTTCCTTCCTTCCCTTCCTCCCTCCACCCTCCCTCCTTCCTTCCTTTCTGTTTTTGACAGTGCTGAGAATTAAATTCAAGCCAAGAGTTCTTTATATATTCTAAAATTTCATCAGCTACTGATAGTACACTCATTGTACAATTAACAGCATAATTGACAAACAAGTGAATTAAAATCCTCTATAAATGTCATTTAAATATTTGCTTGCAGAGAATGGAATATCGATGGAGTATTAATTTATAATGATTTAAATTATGTAAGATATTTATCTTAAACTTTTGTTTCTTCTTAATGTATCACACTTATTAAATACATTTTATATTCCAAGAAAAATAGAATTT
The DNA here is from genome assembly GCF_004785775.1 of Grammomys surdaster. NCBI lineage: Eukaryota > Metazoa > Chordata > Mammalia > Rodentia > Muridae > Grammomys > Grammomys surdaster. The sequence goes on from NW_021604621.1 coordinate 2,006,295, forward strand.
TCCCTCATTTAGAAATTTACCAAATGGCCAGAATTTGCATAGAATTGTTTAAAAACATGATATGTCTCATAATATTTTCCTTCAATACTTGGGTCTTGTTACAGGAAGGTTAGAAGTTCAATGTATATTTAAATGTGCTCACTGATTCATAAATGCCTCTATACTTTTTTTTACATCAAGTAAGAAATTGTTGTTATAGCTTTATCTATGGTGCTGCAGATAAATTACATTATAGCACTTATCGGAGTCAGTGATATTTCATCACTAATTATTTATGTGTCTATGTTTCTCACTAAATTGTGAAGTCATACAGGATATAATTATATTCCTCTTTAGCACTCATTAAATGAATGAACTTGAATACAGCATTTCCATGATCCTAACAATAAAGAGGTGAAAGCAAGTGGATAGGGTGAGGCCAGCCTGGACTACATACTGATTTTGAACCTAACCTTGGTCATGTAACAAAACTTTCTCAAAACCAGAAGAAGTCAAGCCAATTACAAAGGGTACTATGCTACATTATTATATTTAATATTATATTTTCAAATGATAAAATTTTAAAAAGGAAGATTAGTGGATTCTATAGGTGACAACAGTGTCAAGATGCATGCTTATAATGTGGAAACCTTTAGGATGATAACTACAGTAGCAGCCATTGTAACACACATGAATGGTAAAATTTAACAGAATTAAGACACATATGGAAATTAATATGAATAAAATTGATATAATGTATGTAGTATCTATATTCAACACCTCATATCCTAGCCATGAGCACAGTCAATCATTTTGGAAGTTATTACTCTTGGAGGGGAATGGGCAATTTGTATAAGGGATGTCTCCATTATTTCTTATAGTTCCCTATAAATCCACAAGCTTGCTAGTATAAAAGTTATTCAATCTGCTATATAAATTGGATTTGATTCTCAACAGTGAGCATTTTATAAAATCAATCTTAGTACGTTGCCCAGGCTCACCTCCTTATTGTTGGGGTTTCAGGAATGTGCCACTGTGTGGCTCTAGTTTTTTTTTCCATTTTCTAAAATTGTTGCATTGTGTTCCACATTCCATATGTATTAGCTTGTTAACTTACATATTGAATGAAATTTGTGCCAATTCTCCAGTTTGGAGCTCTTTCAAATGCCATGTGGTATAAATATTAGTGCTCAGATTTTTGTGTGAACATGTTTTCTGTCTTTAGTATAAATGACTAGGGCCACAAGTGCTGTGTCATATGACAGTTACCTATAGAAGTCATAAGATACTACCAACCTATTTTAAGGAGTGGCATTCCCTCATTTGCTTTCCAAATTCACCTTGTAATCCTCAAATCTCCCCACCATTATCAGCATCTATTGTTGTCATCACTGTTTTTATTTTAGTTATCCTTTGATACATAGTGATGTTTCAGTGTACTTATAATGTGTAGTTCTATGGTAGTTAATGATATTAATTATCTTTTATGTCTTAGGTTGCCACCTGTAGTTTCTGTTCTGTGAAACTGCCATTCAGGATTTTTCCACCATTTTTAACCTGAGCTGTCGGTTCTTTGTACTGTTTGTTGAAAACTCTTTGTATATCTTAGATTCCACTACTCTGTTGGAAATGTGACTTGCAGGTATCTTCCCTGAGTCTATAGGCTTTTTAAAGTTTATGGTTGTCTGTGGAAAGATTTTAAATATGATGAATACAACAAAGTCTAAATCAATACTATTTCCTTTTGTCAATTTTGCTCATGGTGCAAATTAAGAACTCTCTACCTGGTCCTAGACAGTGAAGATTTCCTCTTAGATTTAGTCTTCTACACATTTTATAATTGCAGTCTTAAGATTTAAATCTATGGTTCATTCTGAATTAATTTTTTCACAGATGCTTTTGGTTTGGAATTTAGAGCAGCAAAATGGCCAGTGAAATAAACATCTTTTCACTGTAGAGCTCTTCTTGCCTTGCTCTGTAGCTACTTTCCCCTACGTCTTAACTCTTCCAACACTGTGCTAACTTTTTAGTTGCACATGTGATCATCAGAAATGGCAAAGTAGAGATCCTCAGAATCTTCTTCTTTAAATGCCTGAAACACACTGGGAAATACTAACCCCATCAAACTGTAAACATCCTGGAATATAATCAAAAGTTTAAAGCGACTAATAAAATACTTGAGGATTAAAAACTAATCACAGTTGAATCTCAGTTACAGAGATTTGTACCATTATATGTACCCTGACTTGTTTGATTCTCTGTTCTCAAGCTTCGAAAGGCTTTGAAAGTAACAGTATACATTCTACTATATTAGTACAGTTTTCCAGGACAGAAGAAAGTAAAAGTGTAGAAGCCTCCTAAAGGGTCAGCTTACAGGGCATATTTTGAAGAATTCAGAACTCTTTCAAGAATGAGGTAGGTAGTTAGTTGCCTAGGTGCATTTATGACAAATATTTAAAACTAATACATCATCTACTCTGTTATTGGGAGTACTAAAGATACCAGTTGAACAAACAACTTTGAAAACTTGATAGGAAAGCCCAAGAAATAATATAATTTGAAGAATCAGGGCAAAGTTGCTCAGAGGAGACCTGAGACAGCTTGAAAGCTTCCAGTTCTGCATGACAGAAAGTGATGGAAAGGAAAATTTTTGTGTGAGTAGTAGAACTACTCACATTTACAAAGACAACATTGTTTTATGCATTATAGGAAGTCTGTCTCCACCCCCAGACAGAGTTATTAAATTGACAGGCTGGTAAGCCACAGATGGGTAAGATTCTGCACAGAGCCTTACCAACCTAAGACAGAAGTGCATTGCTTTTGATAATGGAAATTCCACGGTGGGTAAGGGAGGCATTCTTGGCAGAATGACCTAAGACAGGCTCTGTCTTGTTTGTGAAATAAAAGGGGGGAGAGGCAAGGGAGCTTTTGGGGCTGCTTGGCAAGAATCTGACATGGGCCAAGGACAAGGCAATGGGCTGTTTGGCAGGAATATGACATTGGCCAAGGACAAGGAAGTGGGCTTCAGGTAGAAATCTAAATCTTAGACTAGAACAAGGAAGTAGGCTTCAGACATGAAAATGACTTTGGACTAGGGCAGGGAAGTTGGCTCAGATATTTTGGTCATCTTGATAAGCCCTTAAAAACAGTGATCACTGGAGTGTTCACAGAATTTTGTTTATTGTCTTGCTTGTTCTCTGACTATTTGTGTTTATTGTCTTGCTTGTTCCTTGACTATTTCCATTTATTGTATTGCTAGTTCGCCAACCTAGAACTGACCTTAATACTTGCATGTAATTAAAATGATATAAAAGCAAAAAGGAGGAGGGGGGATGGGATAGGAGTTTTCTAGGGAGGGGACATGGGGAAAGGAGATGGCATCTGAAATATAAATAAATAAAATATCCAATTTAAAAAAGAAGCCTGTCTCCAGTGGTTAATAGCTCTCCAGTTACACAATAAGGAAAGATTTTAGTGACCACACATAACATGAAGACAAGAATACATAAGTAGCTTAGCAAAGTCACCAAACAAGTAGTAATGACCCCAAGCATTGTTAAGAAACCCTGGAGATGGTTGTGAATATGATTTTATGTTTACTCCACTATAATATTAAGAATGTACTTTTCTTTCTTCTACCTCCTAGGCAAGCACTGCATGCCTGAGCTACATTTGTAGCCAAAAGCATTCTGATTTTATAGAAAAGAGCCATACAAAAAGGGAAAAAATGATTAGTATAAAAATTAACATAATTGTCTCACAAGGTGGTCCAGAAATCATATTTACTAGGAAACGGCATTGTATCAGCACAAAGAGAGTTATATACAAAGAACTCAGACAAAGTTTCAGGATGATCTCACATTCAAAAGAAATATTCAAGTGTCATTTAGAAGACCTGCTTTTAATGATTTTGGATATATACTCAGTAGTAATACTTCAGGATTGTAGGATAATTCTGCTGTTACTGTTTAGAGAAACTGCCATACTATTTCAAAGCTGTACAATTTTTATATTCCAACCAGTCATGGATAATGGTTTCCAATTTCTCTGCATTGTCAGTTCACATTATGCTTAGAGTAACGATTCTCATGCCACAAATGGTATCTTCTTTTTGTCTTTGACATCATTTCCTCAATGGTTCTTGATAGTATTATCTTTTTGAGTGCATGCTGATTATTTTTATATGTTCTGTGAAGAAATCTATTTAATTTCTTTGTTGACATTTTGGAGATCGGGGTCTTTATCTCAGAAAGGCCTTGCAATCACAACCTTCCCACCTTCACCTCCTGTATGCTGTTTATTATATAGTTGGATCTTTTTCACCCATTACCATCCCTCTTTCTGACGCTCCCTCTCCCTGTTCCCCATTACATTCTCCAGCATCTTTTTTATTTTCATGTCAAATATATAGGGAATGTACTTGGAGAACTGATAGGTGAGATCATTTTTTTCTCAATTAAGCTCTTTCAGGGAAGAAATCAATTTAGTGGCTTGGCATCTGCTTTGCAGTATCATATGCTGGCTTTTATTTACATACTCCACTTGATGAATCATGCTGTTTGAAGAGATTGTGAGTCAACATATACACTGAGTTTTCATTTCAATTATGTTTATTAAAGGAGACTACATGAATACTTCGTCTACATACTTATCAACTACAGTTTACTTGAGGAAGATCCTTTGTTGATTGGAGTAACAAAACAGTATCTTGTGTTTTAAACACGCCTCCTAATAAAAAGTTGTAAAAACGAGTGGAGTCTTTGGAAGTTTGGCTGAGGAATGGGAAAGAGGTATAAATGAGACTAAGAATGTTTGGGAAAGCCATAGGAAAGCATTATTTTACGTTTTCCTAAAACATTGCCCCCCACACACTTTTTTTTTTCATATTCAGTGATACTTTATTTGGAGTAAGGATACAATTAAAGTCAAAAAGGCCCTAATGTCATAGAATTTGGTTCCTTAAACAGACATGCAAAAAACTTTGCTTCCTCTCTGCCACATAAAGGTGATACTGAAAAATAAAACCCTGAAGGAACATTTATCTTTGAGTTTTAAGCCTTCTGAACAGTGAGATAATAAATTAATTTTGGTTCAGCCACCCACTCTGTGATATTTTCTTATGGGAAACAGAATGAACTAGCATGATTGCAATATTGGTAAAAATCAAACATTCCAAATTACAAATTCATGCACTTCATATTGAGAGCACAAAATAGTGTAGTTTTTAATATTGGAAAGCTTGAGTAACCTTTTTTATTAAACATACTTGCTTCTTCCTCATCCTGTGATCATGACAGGTTCTTTCATTTTTGCAACTATGTACTCTTACACCTATAGTTATTTAAATGGGCTTCAGCCAATATTAACTATTCTTATTAAAACAAAGTTTCCTTTATCTGAGTAAGAGGAGAATTGGCAAGTCTTTCTATAAAGAGGTTATAGTCTTGAAAAAGCTTTCTTTCTTACGCTCTGGATATCATTCCTTTAGGATATAAAGAATTCACATATGGTTTCTCCCATTCTGTGAGTTGTCTCTTCACTTTGTCAATTGTTTCTTTTGTTGTGCAGCAGCTTCTTAGTTGGATATAATTCCACTTTTCTGTTTTTGCTTTTGTTGGTTTCTTTGGAACTCATATCCAAGAAGTTACTGTTTATACTTATACAATCTTATGAAAATAATTTTACATTACATGTATCTATTTAATGTGTGAATGGGCACCCTGATGCACACGTAGAGTTTCGAGGATAACTTGCAGAAGTTCATTTTCTTCTTCCACCATGTGGGTGCTAGAGTTCAAATTCTAGTCATCAGGGTTACAGGCATGTGCCCTTACCTGCTGAGCCACTTCTCTGGCCTTCACTCTGATATTTCAATGTGTGTTCTCCTAGTGTGGTGGTTTTCAACCTTCCCAAAGTTGTGACCATTTAATACACACCCACATGTTGTGGTGACCCCTAACCATAAAATTATTTTGTTGCTACTTCATAACTGTACCTTTGCTAGTGTAATGAATCAAATGTAAATATCTGTGTTTTCCCATGGCCTTAGGAGTCTCCTATGTAAAAGTTGTTTGAATTCCCAAGAGTCTCAACCCACAGGTTGAGAAACACTGTCCCAGAGGTTTCCTCATTTAAACTTATTTTGATTATTTTCTCAAGATCTTCATACATTGTATTTGAACATTTTTCACCTTCATCTCCTCCCATATGAACCCCACTCCATAAACACCCAACTTTATGTCAAAAAGTTTTAACACACTTTAGTGCTATTTATAGACTTTTAGGTGGATGGCCATCCATTAGAATACATTAGCCCTGTCAGGGTCTGCACCCTTGAAGAAAACTAGCTGTCTGTTTTCTCCCCTGGCATCTATCAACTATCAAAATTCCTTAGCTAGGGTCACAGCTTTGCAGCCAAGTCCTTCCATGCTGAGATTTTCTCTTGCTGCATGCTGTCACACCTGCTGGGAAATTGGATGCACAACTGTCCTATTGTGTCAGGAAAACACTGTTTCCTTGTACTCATCCAGGGCTTCTGGCTCTTATTCTCCTACCTCTTCTGCAATAATTCTTGATCTTTGGGAGGAAGAGGTGTGATACAGATGTCCCACTTAGGGCTGAGAACTCTTCAGTCTCCTATTCTCTTTACTTTGACTACTTATGGGTCTCTGTGTTAATTTCCCTCTATTGCAAAAAAAAAGAGAAGCTTTTCTGATGATGTTTCATAGATATACCTACCTGTGGGTACAGCAAACAGTCATTATTAGTTGTTTTAATACTATGTCTCATTACGAGAGTACTACATGTAGGTTCTGCTCCAGGACTTATGATTTGCCAAACTATAGGTTCTTGGCTCTGATAACTACATCTGTTATGGCCTCTATCTTGTGGAACAGATCTTGAACCTAATAAGAAAATGATTTGGTACTCCTATGATATTCTTGCCACTGTTATACCAGGAACTTATGACATCAGCCAGATTTTTATTGTAGCACACAAAGTTCATAGCTAGGTAGTATTGATGAATGCATTTCTTCTCTTAGAGAATGCATAGTACCTTCTAGCATTATGAAATTTAGCCAGTGGGAGTGAAACTTCAAAAGTTTCCTAGTTTTAAGTTTTATGTGTAGGTCATGATAAATTTTTATTTGATTTTTGTACCAGTTAATAGATACGTGTTATAAATGTCTCTTTTTCATTTGATGGTCCAATCTCCCCTGCACCATTTGTTGAAGAGAATGTTTTATCTCTAGCCTATTTTTGGTGCTTTTATCAACAGTCTTTTTATTTTCAGTGCCAAGAGCCATCACTAGTATCTGACATACTAGTTAAATGTCTTACTATTAATTTGTATCCCCAGCTCATATGATGTGTCTTGAAATTAGATATTGTAGTACCTCCAGCTTTGGTCTTTTTTTATTTTATATTTGTTTGGCCATCCAAGGTCTTTTTGTTTCCTTATGAATTTTAGGCTTGGTTTTCAGGTCTATGAGATGTCATTGGTATTTTGATGGAGATTGTATTGAATTTACAAAATCATTTGTGATATGATAAACAGCTAAACTTCTTCTGGTCATGAATACACTGTTTTATATAGTGTATATGTGTCCTCAGTTTGTTATGCTAGTGTTTTGTAATTTTCATTTTAGTCTTTTACGTTCTTAGTAAATTAATCACTCATTATTTTATTTTGTATTGCTTTGAGTGGTACCAATTTCCAAAAATATTGTTATTGGTGCATAAAATCCTGTTGAATTTTGTTTCTTGATTTGAATTTTGCCAAATTTCTGAATTTATTAATTTTAATTGTATATTTAGAGATTTTTGTATACTAATAGGTATTATATATCATGCTATGCATGAACAGGGACAATTTGATTTTCTGCTTCATGTTTGTATGATCCTAAATCCTTTTTTCTTGCCTAATTGCTCTGGCTAAAACTTCCAGTTACATATGGAATAACAATGAGAGTAGACATCCTCACTTTGTTCTAGATTGTAACAGAAACAGTAAGTTTTTCCTAACTCACTATGGTGCTTTTTGTTGGTTTGTTGTATGTATCTTTTATTATGTTGAGGTATAAGACTACTATACTTGATTGGTTTGGAGTTTTTCATCATGAAAGAATATTGAGGGTATTGCTGGGAAGGGTGTTTAGTTTACTGAGGTATTTAATTGACAACCTAAGATTTTGGAAAGGATCATATCCACTGTGTAGGATAACTTCAATTAAACTCTATTATCTGCATATATTTTAATTTATATGTGTGTGAATTTATCTACATGTTATGTAATATACATAATATATATGTGTGTGTGTGTGTGTGTGTGTGTGTGTGTGTATGTATGGAGCTTATAAATTAAGAGTTTTCCATATGTCTTTTAAAGATATCCTTAGTGCTAATTATTGTATGGCTAATCTCTTGTGTACTGTGTGGAAGTATAATCTATCTATCAGTAAATAGCTGATGACCTATTATTAGCAAAAGGCAGAAAATAGACAGTGGAAAGGGTGTTCTGGTAGAGAGATTAGAACTCTGGAAGATAGTCAAAGGTGGGAGATTCACAACCTGGACAATGAGGAAGTTAGACATGTGAAACTGAGGAGAAGAAACCAGCCACATAGCTGAACTCAGGTTAGAATAAAATGGGTTAATAAGTTGAGAGTTAGTAAGAGAACCAGCCTAGCTTATAGCCTAGGCATTAAAAAATAAATAAATAAATTTAAACCTCCGAGTCATTATTCAGGAACTGGAGCGTAGGTGGAAAAGCCCATGGTCACAAATAACCTCTCCTCTATGTCCTCCTTTTCCATGCCTTCCTATCCCTTCTACCATTATTGCCTTTCCTCCTTCATGTCTATCACCCTTGTTCTTCCATCCTTCCTTTCTCAACCTTTGTTTCTGTGTCAGCTGAATATATTGTTTTTTTGTTTTTGTTTTTATTTTATTTTTTATTGGATGTTTTATTTACATTTCATATGTTGTCCCCTTACCCCATCCCCCACCCACCCAGGAACCCCCTATCCCCTCACCCCTCCTCCTTCTTCTCTGTGGATGTAACCTCTATCTACCTCCCCACTCCCACCTCCCCAACCTCAAAATTCCCACCCCCTGGGGCGTCCAGCCTTCATGACGTCAAGGTTCTCTTCTTCCACCTATGCCCACTCTTACATATTCAGCAAAAAATCATCAGATCATACTACAAAGGCCTATACTCAACAAAACTGGAAAACCTGGATGAAATGGACAATTTCCTAGACAGATACCAGGTACCAAAGTTAAACCAGGAGCAGACAAACTATCTAAATAGTCCCATAACCCCTCAGGAAATAGCAGCAGTCATTAAAAGTCTCCTCACTAAAAAAAAGCCCAGGACCAGATGGTTTTAGTGCTGAATTCTATCAGACCTTCAAGGAAGACCTAATACCAATTGTCTTTAAACTATTCCACAAAATATAAACAGAAGGAACACTACCCAATTCGTTCTATGAAGCTACAATTACACTCATACCCAAACCCCACAAGGACCCGACAAAGAAAGAGAACTTCAGACCAATCTCCCTTATGAACATCGATGCAAAAATACTCAATAAAATTCTAGCAAACCGAATCCAAGACCACATCAAAACAATCATCCATCATGATCAAGTAGGTTTTATCCCAGGAATGCAGGGATGGTTCAGTATTCAGAAATCCATCAATGTAATCCACTATATAAACAAACTCAAAGAAAAAAGAACCACATGATCTTCTCACTAGATGCTGAGAAAGCATTTGACAAAATTCAACATCCCTTCATGATAAAAGTCTTGGAAAGATCAGGAATTCAAGGCCCCTACCTAAACATAGTAAAAGCAATTTACAGCAAACCAGTAGCCAACATCAAGCTAAATGGAGAGAAACTTGAAGCAATCCCACTAAGATCAGGGACTAGACAAGGCTGCCCACTCTCTCCCTACCTATTCAATATAGTACTGAAAGTCCTAGCCAGAGCAATTAGACAACAAAAAGAAGTCAAAGGGATACAAATAGGAAAGGAAGAAGTCAAAATATCACTATTTGCAGATGATATGAATATATTGTTTTATACCTTTTAATAAGTATTAAGATAATATGAGGAATCTACAAACCTTAACAAAGCAAAAGAATCCAATTTAAAGATGAGCAAATGATGGGAAGATGCATCTCTCAAAAGAAGAGATACAAATATATGAAAGAAAAGTCCTCAGTACCATTAGCCACCTGAGAAATAAATACAAATGAAAAACACAGTGTGCTACAATTTCACCTGATCAGCCTTCTGTCCTGGATACACAATTTTGTTTTGTTTGCTTTGATCAGATTATACATAGTGAATATTTTCCCCATGTCTGGCAGGCCTACTTGGCATATTAAAGATGATATATGTTGATGAATTCAATTTTGAATTTTTTATAAAATCTTATTTAATATTTTGTTTATATTCATTCTTTGTCTTAGCTAACTTTGTTTAAGCACAAATTATAAAAATTTGTTCTTTATATGTTGGTTTATGAAGTTTGTTTATTTAATCATTGTGGGTTTCAGTATTTGTTTCTTAATCTTTGGTCCATTCCAAATTTAGTATGAGGTAAATATTGCCACACTATACCTTTAAGGCAGTGGCTCTCAAACTTCCTAATGCTGCAACCCTTTAATACATTTCTTCATGTCGTGGTGACCACAACCATAACATTATCTTCATGGCAATTTCATAACTGTAATTTTGCTACTGTTGTGGATTTTAATGTAAACGTCTGATAGGCAGGGTATCTGAGATGCAATTCCCGTGAAAGGCTTATTTGACCTTCCAAAAGGGAAGTGACCCACAGGTTGAGAACCAGTGCTTATTTTAGCCAATTTTTGACCACTCTAAAGTTAGCATGCAAAAATATAATAAAGAAAAACAAACTTTTAACAAATTACAATAAATTTTATTTTCCTGCTAAGAATTATGTTTCATTTGGGCTATTTTTCTTGAATAACTCACCCATTATAATTTTCTGAATGTCATTATTATTATCTGAAGACATATTTTTAATAATTGAGCATAATTATCGGGGAAATTTGAACCTAACATCGGTTAATATTGCCTGGAACTCAAAAATAGTTTCAGGTATGCAGGATAACTGCATTAGTTTTACACTTAACTCTAGGAGTAGACATAAGAAGAAAATTAGAGAACAGAATAACATTAAGAAATTTAGCCAGGGAATTTAGACATTCTACATTCCCTTATGGTTCCTGGACAGGATGTTAGGGAGTATATCAGGCTGAATTTTAATTTTGTTCACTATTTCATGTGTAAAAATATCATGTATGCACTTGGTGAGAATTCTAGTCACAGCATTTCTGTTTCCCATATATGTTATTATCTTATTAACCTTGTTGTTTGATTGTTTCTGTATTCCCTGTAAGTTATCGCTTTTTGATAATAGCAAAATGTTTTATGGTTGGATTATATTGTTTATTACTTCCCATATTTACTGATGTTTCAACAATATTTATAAAAATGCTCACATAGCTTGGCACATAATTTATTTCAATCTAAAAATGTGAATATTTTAGCTGTCACATTGTCTATGCTTAGATAAGGAACTGGTTCTTGTTCTCAAAAGTTTGAAGGCCACATTTCTTGTTGTGGATAAACTAAACCAAATGTTATTCAAATGCCAGGTCAACCAAGTCTCTCCTGTTTTTGTTTTTCTTAACAGTTTTCCCAGCTTTGATTCATTTTAAATTTCGATTTTTAGTTTTCTTTCAGGTTTATGTTCCTCCCTGCGCATTTCTTTTGCCTTACAGAAGCTTTCCAGTGTCATGAGGTCCCGTTTATCAATTCTTGTTCTTAGAGTCTGAGCCACTGGATTTCTGTTTAGGAAATCCCCCCGCCTGTGCCAATGAGTTCCAGGCTCTTTCCCACTTTCTCTTCTATTAGATTCAGGGTATCTGGTTTTATGTTAACTTCTTTGATCCACTTGGACTTGGGTTTTGTGCAAGGTGACAAATACGGATCTATTTTCATTTTTCTACATAGAGACAGCCAGTTAGACCAGCACCATTTATTGAAGATGATATCTTTTTCCATTGTATGTTTTTAGCTTCTTTGTCAAAGATCAATTGTCATAGGTGTGTGGGTTTATTTCTGGGTCTTTGGCTCGCTCTATTTCATTCATCTTCCTGCCTATCTCTCTACCAATGCCATGCAGTTTTCATCACTATTGCTTTGTAGTACAGCTTGAGGTCAGGGATGGTGATTCCTCCAAAAGTTCTTTTATTTTTCAGGATTGTTTATTGACTTGACAAAATTTAAAAGGAATAAAAGCTGGGAAAACTGTTAAGAAAAAACAAAAACAACATAGATAATTTTACAAGAATATAAGTGGGTTTTTGTATTTATATTGCTTTGTGGGCATGTTATAACATTTTCCACACTTTATATGTTGGGTTTTTTGTAATTAGTTAACCCAGTTACATACCTTAAAATACCTTGTCTTTTCCTTTGGCCACAAAAGAAATAAGCAGCTCTGAAGTATTCTTGCACTGATGAGTATGTCAAGCCAGTGTTTCTGTGATTTCTGCTTCTTAGAAACCACAAAATCGGGAGATTTTTGTGTAGAACACTTGTCTGACTGAATGGTACAGCAGAGTTTAAGATCACATTAGTTCCTCAGACTGTGAATACCAGTTGCTGAGATTATCAGCCAATAATACCATTAAAAATATTCTTGTCCACTCATCAGGGCAACAAAACCAACTTCTTCTTTGTCTCTTCCTGTAAATAGGCAACAAGGAGGCCCAGAGCATGTTGGTGGATTTTTACACTGGCATGGAGCCTTGGATTTGGACTCACTGGGTCTTAAATGCACTTAGAACACAGAATTTGATTGCTTCATAGGAGACATTCCAGATGTATTTATACACTGCAGAACTCTGAAGTTTTTTTTATTCTTACAAATCATGGTTCTGTGGTCTTTTTGCTTGCTGCTTTTCTCTATGATGTTAGTACTTTTCCAAGGTCAGGTGTCTTATAGTTTTCTAAAAGAAGAGAACTGGTAGAATAAATATCTCCCAGTTAAAATGGGTCTTATTAGGCTATGGTTTGGGTAGTCCAACAACAGCTGTCAGAAAGGCCAAGAATCTGAAGTATTTCAGTACGTGAGCCTGGATGTCTTAGCAGTCCCAATCTGATGCTAGAGAGTCCTGCAATATTCCGAGAGATCTGGTGGTCTTCACACTATATTTCAAGCCCTAGTAAGTAGCTTCTTATATCTGCCAAGGAGTGCCTCGGGAACAGGATAGATAAACTTACCAATAAGAATAATGGCAAACAAGCAGAAAGCAAAACCATACTTCTTTTATCTCCTTTTATGTGGGCTGCCACCAAAAGGTATGGCCCAGGTTTAGAGTGGGTCTTCCTGCCTCAAATAATCTGATTAAGAAAATCCCTTATGAGCATGCCTGGCAGCTTGGGTCTGAGTATAATCCAGATTTAGTTAATTTGACAACCAAAATTGACCATCACAAGTCTACCTCTTGTCAGCTTGACACACAATCATATCCCTTATTTCATGCTTAAATTCCAAATGAAGACAATAAGTAGGTCATAATTACACCTAACAAACTATGACTACCTCACATGCAACCCACAAAGTATTTTAGAATAGGTTACAATGTGATCATCCTGGGTCTGCCATCCTTCTATAACCCCCCTGCTATTACCAATCCTACCCACTCCTCCATGGAATAAACAACATCAACCAAGTTCCTCAAATAGAAAGAAATATACTTTGTTCTATTATCTATTTCAAAGTATTACAAGAAAACAAATAGCATTAGTAATTTATTTGCTATGATTGTGAATTACTTGTAGGCATCAAGTTTTAATTTTACATGTGTTTGCATTATTGTGTTTATGTGTATAATGTGTGTCTGTGTCTCTCTGTGTCTCTCTGTGTCTGTCTCTGTCTCTCTCTGTCTGTCTCTCTGTCTCTCTGTCTCTCTGTCTCTCTCTCTCTCTCTCTCTCTCTCTCTCTCTCTCTCTCTCTCTCT
>NW_021604621.1:2020353-2058789 GCF_004785775.1 Grammomys surdaster
TCTCTCTCTCTCTCTCTCTCTCTCTCTCTCTCTCTCTCTCTCTCTCTCTCTCTCTCGTTCTGCACACACCAGCCTAGCTGGACTTTTGAGCTTCTAGGAATTCTCCTGTCTCTACTGCCCATCTTGCTGTAGAAGCACTGGGAAGTCAGATACACACTACTGCACTGATAGGTAGTGAGGATTTGACCTCAGTTCCTCACATCTGTATGGAAGAGCCTTACCCTCTAAGCAGCCTCCCCTGTGTCCTGTGTCTGCATCATATTTTAGAGAGCCACTTAATATTTTTAGCTCTGAATATGGAGAAACTGGCAGGTGCTGTTTTGGTTAAAAGGCTTTCCAACTGATTAATGTGTTCAGCAATAATTTGATTTTTAAAGAAAACTTCCATTATAGTGAGAAGAAAATGTTTCCACTTCATAGAAAATCTGGCAAAATGTCTTGGCTTTTGCTCAGAATTTGTAAGCAAGTGAGAATCAATTTGAAGTATTGGAGAAGTCAAGGGAATGATTCTGGCTCTGCCTCTGTTACTGATGGGCTCTGAATATTTTCACATTTAAAGTGATAGGAGCTCATTAGTTAATTTATAAAATCTATTACAACTCTTCTAACACTTTTATTGTAAGCATTTATTACAAAGATATATGATGTGTTTATGGCTTGTGATAGAATATCAATGGAAAGTTGTAAAAAATATTCAAAAGTTTTAACTTTGAGTTCAATGATAAGTGATTTAACAGTTGTCCTTTCAATGGAGATTTTGTGTTGTATTGTCAGGTTCATGACAACTTGTTTCTTTTAAATCCAATCTTTAAAAATGTCTTGGCCTAGGTAGGTGAGTCAATCAGCAGTTAAGAGCAGTGGATGATCTTCCACAGGAACTAGGTTCACTCCCCAGCATCCATATGGCAGCTCACAACTATGGTATACAAATCCTTATTCTGGTCTCCATAGGCACCAGGCACACACATGGTATGGATAGAGATAAATACACACACACACACACACACACACACACACACACACACGCGCACTAAAATATAAAACTAAATTAAAATAACGTCTTTTAATAGTGTCTTAAACTCACAAGAAGAGCCATTGCATGTTGGAATGACATAGGTATTGGATACCTATGGCCCAAAAGTATAACTTGTACTGAAAATCATCAGTTCTCTTCTTTATCACTTTAGAATTCCACAATCAGTCAAATAATGTGCAAATATATTTTTATCAACACCTATATTACTTTTTCCAGTTTTCTTCCAATGTTATACCATTTTCAAGTAAATCAGTAAGTTGTGTTTTCATATTTTGAGTATGTGATTGTTATTGATATGCTGTTTATTGTAATTAAAGGACTTTGGTTATAGTTCTCAGTTACTACAGTTACCCATGTAACTCATTTATTAAGCCATTTTTCTTTCAACAAGTGCTATAGTGTATTTGTTTTCCTGACATTTTTTTTTCTAGCCTAGAAGACTACACTGAAGCATCTCTGTAAGCAGGCTCTTTGCTATTTTCTGACATATAAAAAAATCTAATTTGTGTAAATATATCGATGTATACTCAGCAACTTTATTAAACTATTTTCCGAAGAAATTCTTTTGAATTTTCTATCCCTCCAGTCATTTAATCTGCGTGACGTTTGTGTTTCTTTTCCAAAATTTTCTTTCCTTTCAGAAATTGCTAGTGTTTATATTAAATCCAACTTCACCATGTATTATGTAGCATTTTTACTTATATACTTGTTGGTAAAAAACAATCTGTAACTTACATTCAGTCCTCTGTAAATTTGGTAACAATTTTATCTGTTCTCTAGTATTGTTTGGTTAAATTTGAATCCTTTCCTCAAGCTCAATAGAATTATGCTGAATTATGTTGTATATGATCTTTAGACTACAGTGTATGGTTGCTTTTAATAAATTTCTGGGATTCAGGGTCTAAACCACCAGCCTGGGAGCACTTAGGGAGGGATCCAGAGCTTCAGTTGAATATGTAAGAGTGGAGGGCCCTGCTGGGCATAGGTGGAAGAAGAGAACCTTGACTGCATGAAGGCTGGATGCCCCAGGGGGTGGGAATTTTGAGGGTGGGGAGGTGGGAGTGGGGGGGTAGATAGAGGTTACATCCACAGAGAAGGAGGAGGAGGGGTGAGGGGATTGGGGGTTCCTGGGTGGGTGGGGGATGGGGTAAGGGGACAACATAGGAAATGTAAATAAAACATCCAATAAAAAAAAGAATCTAAAAAAAAACAACAACATAATTTAGTGTATTTTAAACAGAATCTTCCTTGTGAACCAAAACTTTTATCATTGAAGTGACCTTGTTTTATCTTTTGTAATGTGTTTTGCCTTAAAATCCATTTTGTCTAAAATTAATGTAGTGATACCAGCTTTCTTTGGTTATTATTGTGCCTAGCTTCTTCTTTTATTTCAACCTTTCTATGTAATCTTAGGCTTTTGATGTCTCTGATAAACATCATATCATGTATTCTGAAATTTGCTTCCTTTTTTGAAGTTCTAAGGATATTTGTTTCCAACATTTTCCTCAATGTTCTTACCTAAGATTTTACTAGCATTTTCAAACATAATAAGAATATGTAATGAAAACAATTATATCTTCATCTAGACTTAGTATTTTGTTGTGTTTGCTTTATTCTTCTGTCTCTTGGGGTCCAGTGTTTCTTTGTGTGTGCAACGATTATTTAAAAGTAATTTACAGATGACAGCAAAACACCATATACCTAAAAACCTCACCACAAATTATGTCCGACATTAGCCTAATAAAATATCACCTGAATAAAATTAGTAATTTTAAAGGCACATATCTTTTGTAGTTGTTCATAGCCTGCTTTTGTTCATTCTCTTGAAATTTGAAATGTCAAGATGATGTTTGAAGAAAATATTCCATGAGCCTCTTCTGTACATCTTCAGAGGAGAGGAGCTGTTCTCCCAGTAATCATTATTTTCAAAGATGTTTTAGAAAAAAAAATGGCTTGAGAACTGGTGAGAGCTCTAGTAATTTCCAAGAAAAGACAGATGAGTTTACCTATCACTGTATTAAAAACACTTGATCTCAAGAAAAACAGAGTTGCTACTCATTATGAGATGTGGAAGTTCCAACTTCTCTTCAGCAACAGTAAGTCATGCAACCAGTATGAAGGTTCATGGCATATGCTTAGCATCACCCTGTGGAAATGGGAGATTATGGAAGCCTGGGATATAGGACTGCATTCTTAGGTCCTATTCAGAAGTCTCATATTTTTAGGAACATCCCATAACCCTGGGGTAAGCTCACTGACTTTTCAAGTAAAGAAATGTCTTAATATTTTCTTAGTTGTTGACAAGATGACCTTCCTATATTTTATTTCTTTACTTGAATTTTAATCAGCATCTTTGATATATAATTTACACAGTATTCAGTTTTTCTATTCAAAGCATATGTTCAGTAGTTTCATAGAATATATACAGAATTTTACAACTATCCCCCAGGTGATTTTTGAACCTTTTTATCAATATGGTGAGAAAAACACATCTCTTAGCTTTTTCTTTCCACTGACATCAGCCACAGACAACTACCAGTCTGCTTGTTTGTGTAATTCAATATATTCTCAACATTTAATATAAGTAAACTCATATCAGTATAAAATTTTGTATTTGTGTTTTTTACTTAACACAGTATTTCCAACGTTCATGGATGTGGTAGCACGAAACAATACTTTTCTCCTCTTTATTGTGAAATGATATTTCATTGACTATATATACACTTCATTTTATTTATTCAGTTCATCTTGATGTATATCTGGCTTGTTTTCTCTGTTTTGGAATATTATTTGTAATGATGTTTTGTAATTTGTAATGTCATATATAAGGGATTTTAGAGACATATTTCTAATTTTCTTAAATATATGCCTAAAAATGGAATAGTTTGCTTAATGTGTTTAATTGATTTATTAAGTGTTAGACTGTTCTAATGAGGTTATATTGTTCTGCAACCCTACCAGGAATACATGAGTATTCTATCTAGGCTTCATTCTCAGTAATGTTATTATTGTCTGTCTTTTTAAACTAGAGCTAGCTAGTATGTATGAATTTGTATTTCATAATGTTTTTGGTTTTCATTTCCCTAATGGCTAATAATATGAGTATTTTTAAACATGTTTTCTGCATATGACTCTTTAAAGTAAATAACTATTCACATTCCTTGCCTATTTTAAAATTGAAGTGTATATCTTCGTAATAAGGTATGAGGGATAGATAGATAGATAGATAGATAGATAGATAGATAGATATAGATAAGTAGATATGCATATATATATAGCATATATAAGTACAGTGTGTTTATGAATCCCATTTCTTATAAAGGATATATGTGTGTGTATTTACCCCATTAATTATTTTCATTTTTATTCTGATAGTTTTTAAAATTTTTAAAAATTAATTTAGTGTATATTCTCACTGTAGTCTCCCCTCAACTCTTTGCCCTCTTCCACTCCTCTTCCTTTTCTCTTCAGAAGGGGAAGTCTCCTATTGATATCAGCCAGCCTTGACATATCAAGTTGCAGTTTCTATTCAAGCTAGACAAGGCAGTCCAGGATTATAGAAAGGGTTCCAAATGTGAGCACAGAGTCAGAGATAGCTCCTTTTAGGAGTCCCAAATGAAGACCAAGCTACCCATATGCGCAGAAGGCCTAAGAGAGTCCTATGTGTGCCCTTTGGTTGGCATTTTGGTCTCTGAGAGCCCCTATGGTCTCATGTTAGTTGATTCTGTGGGTTTTGTTTTGGTATCCTTGACCTCTTTGGGTCCTACAATCCTTCATCCCTCTCTTCTGCAAGATTTCCCAAGCTCTGCCTAATGATTATGGGTCTCTTCATCAGTTACCATAAAGCTGCTGGGTGAAGCCTCTCAGATGACAGACAGTTGAGCGAGGCTGCTGATACTAGTATGAGAGGTGGACTCTCTCATAGCATGGATCTCAAGTTGGGCCCTCAATTACTGCTTCAACTTTAATCTTGCACATCTTGTAGGGAGGAAAAATTATAGGTAGAAGGTTTTATGGCTGGGTTGGTGTCCCAATCCCTCCACTGGAAATCTTGCGTGGTGACAGGAAATGAGCAATTCAGGCTTCATATGTCCCATTGATAGAATTCTTAGCTAGGGTTTCTCCCAGTATGCTCTCCCTCTGTCCTCTCCT
Organism: Grammomys surdaster; assembly: GCF_004785775.1. Classification (NCBI taxonomy): domain Eukaryota; kingdom Metazoa; phylum Chordata; class Mammalia; order Rodentia; family Muridae; genus Grammomys; species Grammomys surdaster. Next base: position 2,025,542 of record NW_021604621.1, read on the forward strand.
CACCTGCTTCTTCCTTTTCCTATCCCCACCGCATCCAATCCTCTGTCCACCTAAGATGTCTATTCTATTTCCTCTTCTCAGTGAGATTCAAGTGTTCCCCCTCAAGTCCTCCTTGTTTCTTAGGTTCTTTGGGTCAGTGGATTGTAGCAGTTTTCAACTAATATCTACGTATGAATATATGCCATGTTTGTCTTTCTGGGTCTGGGTTAATTAACTCAGAATAATCTGAGTTTTTAATTCTGGCAATTTTTAGTCTTAGAAAAAGGAGATTTGCATTATTTTATTTGTATGTGTGTGTCTGTGTGTGTCTGTATGTGTGTGAGTGAATGGCATATGCACATGTGTGTTTATGTGGACCAGAAGAGATTGTAGATTTCCCTGCAGGTGAAGTTATAGCTGGCCATGAGCCTCTGACATGGGTACTGGCAATTAAACTCTACCCCTCTGCAAAAGCAGCAAGTATACTTAACTGCTTAACCATCTCTCAGGCTTTTTTCATGAATTTTCTAAGAGGGACTGACTAAACAAATATCAGGAATATGCACTCCAATGTTTTAATTTTTCATAATTTTAACTTTTTAATATGGTGCCCATTTTAAGAAAAAGTATCTAAAAATTCATATGGAGCCATGAAATACCTAGGATAGCCAACACAACCCTGAGCAAAATGAACAATGCTGGTAAAAAAGAAATCAGATATAGACCAAATAGAAAGAAATTGAAGAACTAAATATAAGTACTTCATATTCAGCCACTTTATATTGGACAGGGATGCCAAAAATATAACCTGGAGAAAAGAAAGTATCTTCAACAAATTGGGATGTGGAAACTAGATGTTCAAGAACATAAAGGAGAGTAGGGAGGAAGTATATGGGGCAGTTTGGAAGGATAAAGGGGAAGGGTGAAACGCAGTAATTAAATTACAATCAGAAGCATTACAAATAAAGTTGTATTCTTCAAAACACATGGATGTCCAGATGCAGAATGAAATTAGATCCTTATTTATCTTCATACTCAAAAACTAACTACAAGTGGATCAAAAGGCCTCAGTGTGAAACCTGAAACACTGAAACTGATGGAAGAAAACAGAAGCTCCCCTATATGACATAAGTATAGGAAAATTTTTCTGAATAAGATTCCATTTATCCACAATGTTTTCAGCTTGTATTCTACACTTTATCTATGTAACCATCTGTCTATCTGTCTATCTGTCTATCTATCTATCTAATTATTTTATTTATTTACATTTCAAATGTTATTCTCCTTCCTGGTTTCCCCTCTGCAAACCCCCTATCCCCTCCCTCGTGTATCTATGAGTGTGCTCCACCACTCACCCACCCTCTCCCACCTCACTGCCCTAGCATTCCCCTCCATTGGGGCATCAAGCCTTCACAGGACTAAGGGGTTTCCCCTATTGATGCCAGATAAGGGTATCCTCTGCTACATATGCGGCTGGAGCCATGGGTCACTCCATGTATACTCTTTGGTTGGTGGTTTAGTCCCTGGGAGCTCCGGGGTGGGGTCCAGGTTAGTTGATATTGTTGTTCTTCCTATGGGGTTTCAATCCCCTTCTGCTCCTTCAGCCCTTCCCCTAACTCCTCCCTTGGGGTGCCCACACTTAGTCCAATGTTTGGCTGTATACATCCACATCTGTATTGGTCAGGCTCTGGCACAGCCTCTCAGGTGATGCCAACAAATGACAAATGGAACTTCTGGCTGGCTAAAGAAACAATCAACCAGGTGAAGAGGAAGCCTACAGAATGAGATTGTTTGTCAGCTGTGCATCGGACAGAGATTTAATATTCCAAATATAAAAAAAAAGCAAAGGATGAAAATGAGCAAGCAAGCAAGCAAACAAACAAACCCAAATGACCCTTTTAAAATAACAGACAAGAAAAGAGAAAGGTCTCAAAAGAAGAAAAGATGGCAAATAAACAGCTTAAAAATGTTCATTGTACCTAGCCACTGGGTAAATGTTTGTCAAATAAAGTTCGAGATTTTTGTTTTACCCCAGTAAGAATGGCAAAGATCAACAAAACAAATGCTGTTGGTGGTATTGGGAACTGGTTCAGCCACTCGAAATCAGTGTGGAGAATTCTCAAAAAGCTAAAAATAAATTTACCATATGACTCAGGAATACCACTTCTTGGCACATGGTCAAATGACTCAACATCTTAGTCCACAGATACTAGCTCAGCCATGTTTATTTCTGCTCTATTCAAAATATCTAGAAAATAAAAACCACCTCAATTGCCCTTCATCCAATGAATGGTTAATGAAAATAGTGGTATATTTGCACTATGGAATACTATTCAGTTTTTAAATACAAAATGAAACCACAAACTTGTCAGATACATAGGTAGAATTAGGAAAGATTGTATTGAATGAGATAACAGAAAGCTAGAAAGACAAATGTCACACGTTGTATCTCATTTGAGGTTCTTAGCTCCAAAGATTAAGATGTGAGTAGATAATCTGGGTTTCTCTTTTTCCAATGTCTAAGAACTGTGGCTTGAGTGAAGGATAGCTCACACACGCTCTAATAGTTGAACATTAGGCTCCCAGTTGGTGGCACTGCTTTGGAGGAGGTTGAAGGTGTACATGGAATGAATATAAATGTACTTTGTTCACACTTGTGTCTTACTCTCAAGATACTTCATTATGTACAAATAAATATTTCAATCTGCAAAAGGTGACAATGCCCAAAGCACTGCAAGTAATAATCTAATAAGTTTTATTTTCATATTTTCAGTTCTAAAATGATTTTCTATACTTATCCTAACACCCACTTAGTGATTGATTATTTTTGAGCAGTAAATTTTTGAGCAGTTCCATACTGTTTTAGTTATGATAGTTTTATGATATATTTTAATGTGCTATAATATACATTTTGATTAATTTTTCTTTATTTTCTCTCAGTTAAAAATAAAAAAAGATGACTATATATCCATAATTATCATACATTAACAATCTTCTATGATTTTGTAAAAATAAACTCTCCCCCACAGTACTGAAGCAATCAAACTAGAATTTGTGGGGGCTGAAACAAGAGAGGGACAAGTTCTGGGTTAGTCTGAGACATAACTCTGCCCCAGAAAGAAGCCAATAAACAATACTTTTCGATTATAGTTTACATGTGGGCTTAGGAAATCTTTTGAATTACGATATGTAATATTCATTTTATCTCACTATTGGCCTCCGCTAAATTTGTCTTTAATTGTATTGCGTGGTGTAATAGTTACTTTTTTCCTTTAGAAAGTTTTTCTGCCTATCCTTTCAAGTGTTATTAATAATTCTAAGCCTCAAGGGAATTGTCTTTATTAACTCTAATAACCATTGATACCAGACATTTTCTTTTACTTGGTGAATCCTATAGAACAGCAGTTAAAGAGTAGTCTACTGAGGGAAATCATATTATTCATATCTGTCATAAACAAGAAAAAACATTAGAGTATATAGACAATATATCCATGTTCTCATAATGAATCAGATGCTACAGAAAGATCACGATATATTTTCTTAAATGTTATTTGTTTTTTCATTACTGCTATAGCATTATTCCATTTAACTTAAATTCCATTTTCATTTGTTAATGACTAGATTCTTACTAGATTGCAAGCTCCTTAAAAGCAGCAAGCACCCACGTCTACACAGTTTTTGTACCACTCATAGATACACTACTGTGCTTTGTGCTTACTAGATACTTTGTCAATGAGTAGATACTGCCTAAAAATCAAAAGCTGTTCCATCTAATGAGATATATACTAATGAGATATGGTCCTTAAGGTTGCCCATTAATAACTGCATGGAAAGTGCCATCTGGTGGTTGGTGTGTGTGTTACAATGACTTTGGCTTTTTTTGATATTGTCCCCACCCCCTAAGAATAACAAAGTCCTATTTAAAAACATAACTTATTTGGCATAAACAGATTATAGCTTAAATTTTTAAATTAAATTCAAACAAAATTTTTATAATTCTTAAATTTAAAAAATTATTTAATTTTATTTTATGTTCATTGTTTTGACTCCCAGGAACTGGAGTTGCAGACAATTGTGAATTGCCATGTGGGGTCTGGAAATTGAAACTAGGTCCTCTGGAAGGGCAGCCAGTGTTCTTAACCTGTGAGGCATCTCTCTAGCCCTATATTATTAAACGTTTTAAGGAGTTTTCTCTCTAAAGCATACTTCATGTTTGTTGATAATTAACTTTAATATGATGAATGATTAATTTTGAGAAACATCAAATATAAGGAATGCTACAAGTATATAAAATGTTTTATTTGTTTATACACTTTATTTTAATATTTAGGAGTTATTATTGAGAAGTGCAAATATATATGTAATGGTAGTTCATATTGTTTTATATTTATCAATAAGATTCTATTAGTTGTCTTTGTATTCTTTTGGGAGTATAATCTCTATTCAGAGGAAAATTTATTACAAATGTCTGAAAATGCAAAAGATGTTATTTTTAATTTATAAAAAAATTTCCACTGCATATATTCCTACTTAAAACGTAAATACACTTCCAATGTCAAATATTATTATATCAGTATCCATTGTAGAAAAGCATTACCCTTTGTTCTTCTATTAATTAGGTAATTGAGTGTTGACAATATGTACAATCTAATTCATGTGTTATAATTGTTGACTATTCTTATCTCAAGAATTAGTAAATGTATGGCTTCTAAATTTGTAAATTCATAGGTTAGAATCAATAATATATCTTTGCATAAGCCAGAATTACATATTTTATGTTACCATCTGTTCCTAAACTTAGTGTTTTATATGAGTTTATTTATATTTATATCTTGTGCCTAACAAGTCTTCTTGCCTTCAATAATAACCCTTCTCATTTGATGAATGTGTCTCACTAAACCTATAATGTAGTTAAAGTGTAATACTGAAAATAATACAATCTCTGCCCCTGTGTATACTAGCAATGAATGCATAACCATCTAGTTTGCTTCCTATTACTGTGCTAAAGTCCATGATCAAAGGTAACTTGGAGAGGAGGGGGGTTGTTTTGCTTTCATGCTCCAACCACTGTCACTTAGTCCATTACTGAGGGAAGTCAGGGCAGCAAGTCAAAGCAGGAAGGAACCTGGAGACAGGCACTGAAATAGAGCTCATGGAGGAGTGATGCTTATTAGGTTTTTCTTCTGGCTTGTTCAGCTTGCTTTCTTATACAACTCATGACCTGCCCAGATATGACATTTCTCACAGTGGGCTGGGCCCTCCCAAATACATCACTTTTGAGGAAACTGCTCCATAAGGGGTCATTTTCTCAATTGAGTCTCCCTTTCCAAATGACTCTAGCGGGTGTCAAGTTGATAAAAAAGTATATATATTCAACATAATAACAGACTTTAAGTTTAAGTGTCAGAGTGTTCTTTTACTGGAACACACTCTTTTATAACCAGGAAAACGGATTCCAACAGGATGGTGGCATCTAGTTTGAGCTGAAGTTAAATGATAAAGATTCAGGGAGATTCTCCAGTAGTAACTAGAGGAAGGAAAACATGGAAGATGAGGTAGGAGGCTACCGTGCTTGTTAAACCACAGGTGCTGAAGATGAAACCTTGATTAACAGCATTTTCTGTTTTCCTTGTACGATGCTTTCAGTAGTCAGTTTGACAAAATATGTTCGACTTTCTTGTACATAAATACTGTGTTGTTTGCATATATTATTGTAATTCCTGTTGGGTTTTTTTCCTATGCATTTCAGCTGTACAGTAGTGTATGGTTTGGGATGTTAGAATGTCACTTACTATCTTCCCATTCGCTAGGTGTTTTTATAGTAGAGAATGATACTTTTCTGGCTCCAGAACATTACTCCCTAGTGTGGTTGAATTCAGAGCCTCTAGCCTTTGTGTGAAGCTTGGAATGGTTAAGAATTGAGCTATTAGTGATGAAAGAGCAGGCACAAAGGGAAAAAGGAGATAAAATACAGCATTAGATGCTTTATGATCCACTTGTGAATGCGGAGAAGTAAGCTGACATCAAGTGGTAGCTATTTTTGGCTAGTTTCCAAGGTCATGCGCTGCTACAGACTGAGAGGTGGTTCATTGCAAATGATCTTAGAAGAAAAAGAAAAAAAAAAAGGTGTTCTTACAACCTGGACCAGTGACAAACCATATCAACCAGAATGTCTTATGAATTTTATTTTCATTTTAGCATCTTTAAAAAGATATTTCTCAGCTGAACATGGTGGCACACACCGTTAGTTCCAGCACTCCAGAGGCAGAGGCAGGGGGGGGGGGGCCGGGGGCGGGGCGGGGGCATCTCTGTGAGTGCAAGTCCAGCCTGGCCTACATACTGAGTTCCTGGATGGCCAGGGCTAGGTAGAGGAGAGCCTCTTTTTTTAAGAAAACAGAAACAAAAGCAAAAACATATTTCTCAACATGTAAAGGAGCTATCGACCAAATCCAGCAACTTGATTTTTATCCCTGAAACTCACGGAGTAATTGGAAAAGTCAGACTGCTTCATATTGTTTTCTAAACACCACACATATTGTAGAACATGTGTGCAACACACTCACACACACATACACACACTTAAATACGTGTAAAAAATGAAGAGATATTTATTAGTTTAAAATTATAAAACGTTTATTTGCTCATTATGAGTTGAAAAAGAAATGCATACAAAAAATCTTGACTAAAAAAGGCCATTGTCATTTATACAACTCCTTTCATATTTTTTCTTGTATTGATTTTCCAAGTTTGAATTGCTGTCTTAAGTTGATTTCTAAGTGAGAGACTTTCTGTTAAGTTTGTATTTAATGATTTTCCCTTTTTCCTCCTACAGGCCTGCCATGGATGTTCTCCTGGATCAAAATGTGCCTGCGGTGGTATAAAAGGAGAAAAGGTAAATTCTGAGTAAAACAATCAAATACTATTTGTAAATTAATTATACAAACTAGGCTTCTATCAGTACCCAAATAAATAAAATAGATTCTACTGCACTGCCTAATTTAGAGTTGGAACTTATAAAGATTAGACTGTGAAAGAATCAGCAAACATCTCAATAAAACATATGATAAATATTTTAGGCTTAGTACACATAAGTTCTGTTACATTTTATTTTCTGCTGGGAATTGGATCCACGGCTTAGCACAATGTAAGCAAGCAGCTTACAACTGTGCCACATTACTAGTTCCTTAAAAAACAAACAAACAAAAAGATTTAGCAACAACAAAGCCACAGAAGCTACTGAAAAGTGACCAAACATTCTTGGGATGCATCTTGGAAAAAGACAAGGAAATGGGCAGGGAACAGGAAGCAGAGTTTGGTGAGACTAAACAAAATTAAATATGGATAAAAGTCCTTTCTAAACATCTATTGCTTTACAAAGAAATCATTCTGTTCTGTTTTGTTTTGGATAGGGTCTCTTTTTTAGCCCTAGGTGGCTTGGAGCTCACTATGTAGACTAGCCTAGCCTTGAATTCACACAGAACAACCTGCCTCTGCCTCCTGAGTGCTGAGATTAAAGATGTGAGCCATCATACCCAGTCTAACAGTGATTTTATAATAATAATAATAATAATAATAATAATAATAATAATAATAAACTCTAGCTCTCAGTCTAGACAAAATACACCTCAGATGACATCTAACTTGTTGGCATTTGTCTTCCAGTGCCTTATTTGTCTGTGTGTCAGTAACTGACATCAAATTAGAAATTTAAAACAAGATAATGAATTACAGACAAGAGAATTATACTATGAGACAGGGATCTTACATTACTCTCTCCTCTTTGTAACTCAATAAATATTTTTAATGAGTAAACAACTATTACTAATTATATATGAAGTTAGGGATCAAATCTTTAGTGAATATTCCAGTTTCTTAGACATAGAAGTATTCATTCGTGTAGTAAAAGATGCTTAAAAGTCCTAGTGTCAATAATAATTTCATTTATTTATTTTATAGAATCTTATTTACAAGTTCCATTCTGTCATGTAACACATTACCCCCAGCAGAACGTATTATCCTAACAGTTATTAAATGCTGGTCTAAATAACATTTTTAGGGGAGTAGCTTTGCAACAAGAATGCTTTCTATAGTGCCAAAGTATTAAAAGGGATTCATTTCAGATCACAGAGGAAGGAAGAAAGTGAAAGGGATTGTCTTTTAAGGAAAGGAAGTGTACTTGGAGAATTTACATTTATGTAGTTATTATTGCTTATAGTTCTCAGCAAGGTGAATACATTCTTGCAAAGAGTCACAATGACCTAGGGAAAATGGTTCCAGACTCCAGAGTGGCTGGAAAAATAAAAGACACGATGGAATAGAAGACAGCACAGAGCGCAGAACAAAAAATAAAGTTGAAAATCCCATTCAAATTTTTGGTTAAGTTTTGATTTTATATTTATAGAGGGAAATTTACAGAGTCTAATAAAAACAAGTAGTAGATGCTTAAAATAACGGAGTATAGATTAACTGTTGTCTGTTGAAGGGATAAAACTCCATTTAGCCAATCAGCCACGAACTACTTCATACAAAATGAAATGCTCTTTAGAGAAAAAATAAGAGAACCTAGTATCTCTTTCTATCACCTATAATATACAGCATGCAATTAAAGCTTACCAAGTAAACATGGCCAATAATTAAAAAGACGAATCACGGAAAATCATTAAAACAATATAGATGCTACATTTTGGAATTTGAAGCAGATAAAGTTCATATATTTATTAATTTAAAGGAAAGACCTGTTCACAATCAGTGAACATGTAGTAACCACAGATCACTGGCAAATACATGAAAAAGAAAATCGAAATTTGAAAACGAAAAAGCAGTTTATCCAAGGAGTGTGATAATAAAACTTTTGGCTTGGAGCTGGTTATAAATGCAGATTTCCAGGCTCCACAGCTAGGTTACCTATCTCATTCTGGTAATGGTGGAAAATAATTGGTCTTGACAGGCTCTCCAAGTGGCTCTGTTACAAGCTGGAGTTTCAGATCTATATATCTTCATTTTGACAGTAGCTAAACTTCTTCTAATTATAATGTGGCAACTATCTCATTGTGGTACAGAATTATAAAGGCAAAATAAGTATTATACAAAAGAAGGTATCATTGTTTTAATTTCTTCACTAAACATAGCCTTTAACTTGCACAGTTTGTAATATTCTAACTGAAAATAATTTATCACTAGTTAACAATATAACACTTTGTCTTAATTTTTTCCTATGTCCACAGCCAATTGTGTTTCTCAACAATTTTACATTGTCCTCGAAGCTGTAGTGACATATGCCTGGCATACTAGCACTCAGGCAGCATGAAGTTCAAGGCCATACTAGGTACACAGAAAGTTGGAGGCCAGTCAACTTACATGAGACACTCTCTCAACACAGGAACAAACAACTATTTTATGCTCATTTTCAGGAAACATTTTTATTGTTTATTTTATTATAAAATGGCCCTTTTTTAAGGGGTGCTGTTATAAAGCGTTTTTAAACTCCAGATCTTGGGATTATATCTTCGGTAATCAGTCGATTAATCTTTAAACTGGTGAGATAGGATGTGCCTGGCGGTAGAATACTTGGCTTTTATATTATATCTGAGTCTGTAGATTTGATATCTATCAGCACACAATAAATAAACTAGACTTATTATGAAATAGTTTTCCTTTGTATAATTTATCAAAATCTGAAATACTACCTTTTTTCTGGATTTAATAAAAAGCACTCACTAGAAATTAAGGATGCTCATTTATAAATTGATGTTTACTGAATATTTGTTCTATTGGACACTAAGAATACATACAATGTTGAAGAAGCCACGATTGTTTCCATGTAGAGATGAAGGAGAAGGTGGTGTCCAGATTAACATAAATTTCTGACTGAGATGAGCTGTGTTCTGTGTGTATATCAAGTTTACACTTAGGAAAATTATAAAACTTCTCTGTCATGACTTTTCACACATGAAATGAAAATAATAACTTTTTGGTCTTAAAATGGGGAGTAATAAGTAAGATAAAACAAAACACTGAAGGAGTTTAAACAGTCTCTGGCAAACAGAAAACATTCAAAACAGGTGAGGTACTTTCACAGTCTTTGAGTTTTAAGTGCCTGAGGAAATGCTTAAGAGAGTTGCTAATAAGAACTTACCATTACTATTTTCAATTTTTCAGGGAAAGAGAAAAGGCAATAAAAGAATCTAAGTAATACTTACATTTAAAAGATAGCGAAAGGGGAATAGTACTATTTTAAATATTTTTTAAAATTCAAACATGAGCAAACAGACTAAGTTCGTTTTAAAGTTTGCTTTTCAGGGACAGGCAACCACTTCACATTCAGTTTATAAATGTGTGAAAATTACAGCACAAATCGATAATGATTTAAAAAGATTATATGAATACCCATGAAGCAAATGTAAGCACACCACTAGTGTTAGCTTTTCTTACTATTCATTTTAAGAAATTAGGTAAAAGACATAATTATAGCCCATTCTTGCACAGGAAAGTTGTATTTTTTTAACTTTAGCAAATGTTCTACCTTTGAAAGTCTCAAAATTGTTCTTCTAATTTTTTTGCTACTGTATAGCATCTGCTTTTCTGTCTCTAATGGGAGAGAATTGCAGGACATAACATTAAAAGTTATAACATTTTATTGATATGAACATAATTAAGCTTTTAGCATCCTCTATTTTCTTCTATAAGTTTTACTTGTGCATACATATACATGCATACATGTATGTAGCAAAAATAATTAAAGAAAAAAGGCTATCAATTTGAGTGGGAGGTTATGGGGGCATTGGAAGGTGGGCACCTGGGAGGGGCAGGAGGGTGGAAAGGGAAGGGGAAAGATGATGTATTTTTACTGCAATCAAAAATACATAACAATTTTAAACATTTATTTTTATATTTATTTATTTAGTGTATATCTCTGTATGTGTGCCTGTGTGTGTGTGCAAACATGTGCTTGTGTGTGTGTGTGTGTGTGTGTGTGTGTGTGTATGTATGTATGTGTGTATGAGTACATGTCACAGTGTCTGAGTGCAGAAGTCAACTCTCTTCTTCCACTCTGTGGTTCCTGAGAATTGGACTCAGTCGGGCCTTGCCTGCCTAGCTACTTCACTGGCCTGCATTCTCTATTTTCAGTCTTTGTTTTATTCCCATTTGTTTCTGTAGCCCAGATAGTACTTTTACTTTGAAACTACACATAGAATACTCTGGACATTGACAGAGATATGCTCTGAATGCGAGCTGAAAACCCAACATGTAGCTATTTTGTACTTTGTGAAACGTAGTGGAACTAGATTGTGTTTTCTTTTTACTTTTCTTTCTGAGTGGAACTTGCAGTCAGAGCTTTAATCCTAGTTCTGCTAGTAACAAACCATTTAATAATTTGTGATAATCTACCTCTTAAAATTGTGAAATTCTTAAATTTCCCTGCTTGCCTTCTTTGTAATTGAACGAGGTTAAAGCAGTTGTTATTATATTCTCACTTTATCTCTGATACACTGTCTAACTCTACAAGTAACAAAGAGGTTATATTTACTATATATGATATATATTTGGGATGATTTGTAGTTTTCTTCTCACTTTTACAGACTTGTCCATGTTAGTACATACTGTGGACAAAGAGTATCATTATATTAACGTTACTTTCATCTGACAGTCATTTGAACTTTCTGAAACACAATTAATGTCTGTGCTTAAAAGTTCACAAATGACTTTCCTTTACATTCTTGTTTAATTACAGGGAGAACGCGGATTTCCAGGTTTAGAAGGGCATCCAGGTTTACCAGGATTTCCAGGTCCAGAAGGGCCTCCAGGACCTCGGGGACAAAAGGTATTTGTTTCAGTTGCCAATCCACTATAGCAGAGGAATTAAATCAGCCTAAATGTGGGACAAGCTAGCAAGTCAACTAAAAGCTCACAGAATTGTAATGAGAAAATAGTGCTTAAATCAAACAATAGAGTTGAAGGAAGTCTTATTTTCTGTATTCTTTATTTATCCCAGAATTTATGTTTTAAATATCTTTTTAATTAAAATAGATTGCACTCCTTCTCGCCTGTCTTTCTTCCCTCAAGCTCCTCCAAGCTGCCCTCTCTCGAACCCCTCCCATATTTCCAGACCCTAAAGTTGGTAAAAAGTGTATGTATGTATGTATGTATGTATGTATGTATGTATGTGTATGTATATTATAAAGCATACACACACACACACACACACACACACACACACACACACACACATATATATATATATATATATATATATATATATATATATATATGTGGGAAGAAGGGAGAGAGCTAATCAAGGGGCTCATTCCTGGGAGAGGCTAATTCTACTCCAAGCAATAATTAATTGTCTATAGTCCTTTGTCTAGGAACAGAACCCCATAAAATTGTCCCATTTCTACATTAACATGTGCATTGATACTGTTGTTGTTCCAGTCTTGACTGTTATGGAGCAGACTTCTTAGTAATGTTGTTCTTAAAAGATTTCTACCTCTTCTTCTGTGATGGTTTCCTGAGTCATAGATGCAGGAATTTTGATGCAAGCCTGGGCTCCCCAAAATACACTGATCTCTGTTTTGTGTCTAGTTGTGTGTGGTTTTGTTGTTGTTTGTGATGTTCTTCATTCACCATGATGAAATGTTTCCTTGATGAATAGTGATAGCTACACTTATTCAGGAAAACTGTCTCTTCACCTTAGTGTTGCTATTGTTTAAATTTGGACATTACTGTCATATTCAGTTATTTTTCAGGATGTTGTTTGTTGTATATGGTTTTTGGAATTCTTTTTACCCTAAACTTTTCCTGGGGTGATGCAAATAAACATCTTCTTACCATATGAGCACCAATGACAGACCATTTTTTGATTTAACCAAAGTCCAAATTATGGTGACCAATGAATTTAGTGGACTTGCTAACTGAACATAAATCAGGGATTATGTACAGAAGTGTAGGTGACTGTAAAACAGCTGTAATGCTACAAGGTTCCACCTTAGCATGGATGATGATCTTACAGAGCTTGCTGTGGAGTCTCACTTTGAATCAGCCTCCTAACTCTCTGTACTCCAGCGTTTCCCTAAATCATTTCCAGATGTTGGGTGGGGGAAGGTCAATAGCTTGAATCTCTAGGAAAAGTGTCTCTAGAATCGTTTATCCTCTACCTACTAGGAAGTGTTAAAGGTTAAAGTTCAATTATCATTCTCATAGGTCTGGTATATATATATATATATATATATATATATATATATATATATATATATTCCCTCCATGAATAAGAGAGTACAAGTGTAGCATCTTTATAAGTATAAGTTAGGGAAGGGGAAGAGATAGAGGTAACAGTGAATTTTGAGAACAAGAAGAGTTTCTTTTAGATTTAATGGCTCTTTTGGCTCAGTGCCCTTTTCTATCTGTGGTAGATAGACTGGTAAAGTGGTATATGAAAGGTCCAGCTCTATTCACTTGCCTGAAAAGCAAAAAAAAAAAAAAAAGACTTAATAACATTTTCCCTCTAGCTTTATTATTTCATATAATGATGGTGTGCCATATCATTAGAGGATTAAGAAAATCAAATGGGTATCAGCAGGTAGTCTTCCTAAGAAAGGAGGAAAATTAAATGCTTGGAGGCAGTTTAATATACAGCTAGCTGTACCAGAAGGTAGATGTTGTGAGAATGAGGACACAACTCTGAGAAGGGAGTTTTTTTTTTAAGATTCAACAGTAAGGGGGTCCTGTGCTTAAATGCACTGAATAGAACATGAACACTAAGACCATACTAACACTCTAAATGATGGACTACATAGAATTCTGATAGATGGGCCATTCAAATGAATTTCCTAGGTGCTATAGCACAGCAAGTGTAAGAGTGGCAGTATAATGCTTGCCACCCAGGAATGGCAAAGAAATAGTGCAGAGTTCTAAATCACGAACTGAGCACTAATACAGCAACACAACTAAATTCTTCCACTTCTCAACACACTGGAACTTAAGCAATAGTCTTCTGAAAATGAAGTGGGAACACAAATTGATTAATTTTCAGCTGTGTTATGGAAATGAGTGCTTTGAAATAGAATGTAATTTGAACCATAGAAAAAGCTATGTTTCTCGAATGTGAGTTTATCTGGGAACAGGGCCAGAGTTTCTCGCATATCATGCATATTAAGAGTAAATATTTGTGTTTTATTAAAAGAAGTTACATTGCAATTACTTTACAATAATGTAGCATTAACTGAGTCTCCTTAATGATAGTATAATAGTTTATGAAAATGTGCTTGTTTGCACATTAAATTTAGAGAGTATTCTAACCTTTGCTGTAATTCCTTTTCATTATTTAGTGAGAGTGTGATCTGCTTTCAAAACATTTTAGATTCTATAGCTTAAAGTGTACTTTTGTGTGATTGGGTATTTGTATTTTAAAATAATACATATGATTATTCTTCATTGGTATATTCCTTTTTATGAACATAGAAATTTATAAAATAAACTGGCCAATTAGCTCAGTTGCTTAGAGTGTGTCTGTGTATTTATATAAATACACATTTGTAATGTTGCAAAGTAGTTCTTTGTTAAATAAAATGTGGTTCCTTTTCAATAGATAATTCATTTTATTCATGATAAGTAAATATTAGGAATGCAAAGAAAAACGCTTTTCCACCTGTGTTCATTGGTTCCTGAATACATACCCATACTTTCATCCACTTTGTTTTTAAAATAAGATGTATTATGCTTATTTTGTGTTCTCCTTATATCAGTGTTCTCAGGACACTGTTATTCTTATTAAATTCAATTTCATTGTGTATATAAGCTGTAAAGTAGTAACCAGTTCCTTATACATAATTATGTAGTTTTCAATAGTTTGCTGCTATAAATCATAACTGCTAAGATTCAAAACTTTGATTAATTCTTTTTGCATCAACAAGCATGAATTGGTAAGATAAATTATGGGAAATGTGTGCCCATGTATGCACTTGTGGTTTCTTTTTACACATATTACCAGACCACCATTTCCCAAACATATATGGTTTACCTTTGATTTGGCAACAAGGAAGTAGATTTATGTCATACAGCTTCATCTCCATTACTAATAACCTTTTCTATTTGTCATTATGGTAGAAGAGTGACCTTTCAATATTCTTCCAATTTGCATTTCTCTTCTTATGATTATGAATATGCTTCTCACAGATCAAAGTGTCCTTTGTCTTCCTGTGACCTGTATTTTCATATCATTTGCCCCTTTCCTGGTGATTTGATGCTTCCATATTTTTGCTGGGCTATTTATTAAAAAGATTATTTCCATGCACACATTGTGAGTTGTATTATTTTACCTTTGTCTTTTGTTTTCGTAGGCATGTGCATGAAAATTTATGCATTTATGAGTCTCTATCTTTAAGGCATATGGATTTTCATTAGAACAAAACTTATGCACTGTGAGGTTATATATTAACTCTCAAATTTTTTCTTTCAGTATGTCAATTTATTTTTTATCTGTGCGAATATTGTTGTGAAACCCATCCTGGTATACAGTTTGTGTTTTAAGATACACCTTGATCTTTTTATCCATTCATTTACAATGACACATTCATTATACAGTAGTCAACCTTATTTTTAGTTTTATTTCCCATGATTTCAATCACATGCAGCCAACTACTATCTGGAAAGAAGCTGAAATTCTTAAAATGAATAAATAATAAGTCTTAAAAATTCATTAAAGTATATTGTTATACTTGTTTCATGTTATCCTTAGTTATTTTTAAATTCTTACAGTGTTTATAAATTTTGTTTTATTTATGTGTACATAAGAAAATACATAGCATATGGAAATTTGGTTTCTGTCTACATTTTCAGGTACTGCTTATGTGGGATCTTATCCTCCTTGGCTAAAGAATAGCTTCTGTTTAACAAGTTCTTATGAACTTTCTGTCTGATAATCTTCTGGTATTCACTTTATCCAAATCTAAAACTGAAACTGTTTTAATAATTGAAGCCTGTGCTTCACTTTTATACCTGACTGGTGTAGGGTCCACTACATTCTCCTTTCTTTTTACCATTTTTCGCAAAGATATTGCTGGGGTGTTTTTTCCATATAAACTTTAGAGCTACTGTCTAGTTTTAAAAACACCCAGTAACTTCAATTTTCACTATATAAAATTTATAGCTAAATTTGTAGTTTACTGCTTAAATTGAATTCCTTTATTTAAGAACGTGGAATTTCTTCTTTTATACATATTTAACTATTTCTTTGTGAACTTCACAACTGTTTTTAATCCTTTCCTCTTGTAAATCTTGTGAATTTTCTCATTAAATTTATCGCAAGGTATTTTGTTTTGTCATTATTGGTGGGGTATTTTTTTATTATGTCTCCTAAATGGTTGTTACTATAATAAAGCCATTGAATTCTTAATTTTATATATAATTATTGTATTGTTATAGTTGCCTAAATGTCTTGACTTTCAGGCATACAATCTTATCATTTTTATCATATTGCTTTTATCAGTCTTATCATATTGCTTTTATCTCATCCTTTGTAAACTTTTCTCTTTTGAATGTATCGCTAGGGATTGAGCTCAGGGGGACTTGTTGTAGACAAATGCCCTACCCAGGTGCAATCTCAGCTCCATTCTTTCTCAGTTTTCTTTCTTGTTTTCTTTTAAGACAGAGTCTTACTCTGTGGTTCTGGCTGCTTTGGCTCTCTCTATGTAGACAAGGCTGGCCTTGAACTTGGGGCATTTCTTTTTCTACTTTAGCTTTTTGAGTGTTGGGAATACAGGTTCTCCATAACTTCTAACTTTCTAATTTTCTTTCCTGAAGTAGTTCTTTAACCATGCTGCTAGGTCTAACTGGTGCAATGTTCACACTTTTTTCTTATTTCTGCCTTCAGTGGGAAGGCATAAAATATTTATTGAACAAGAGATCTTCTAGTTATTTTAACTAGGAATCAGAATTCAATGAATCTTCTCATAAACACATCTGCTTTGGAAAGAGTATATCATTAAACTTTTTAAAAAGAGACAGATTTATAGGGCCTTACATACTTTGTATTAACAGTATTCATGTCCTTGTTGCCAGAACCTGTGGATATACTTCTTTACATCAAACTGTATTAGTTCTTCTGTATTCAAAACTTTAAAGAAAATACTTTAAAAATTTCACTGAGATAAAATTTAAACTTTTCAGCAATGCAGGCATGACTAAAAATGAGTAGGTAGAATTTGCAAGGAACAGAGAACGGAAGCTGAAAGAGAGAGCTTATAACTTTTAAGTTCTTCCAGTAAAAAGTGCTTTCTGAAATAAATGGAAAGATAAAAGCAGAAATTCATGAACAGCACGTACACCTGCAGTTTGATGTGCTAAAAAACATTGTCAAGATTTTGAGCTTTTTTCCTTTCTTATGCACAAATGATTTGGGAAATAGCTGTACTTCTATCTTATATTCATTTTCTTGTATGCTTCTTGTACAACTTTATGCATGAAACCTTTCTTCTTCATGTCAACAGTCTCCCCAGTAAAATACTGGCCTTTCTTCATATTATTCATATAATTTATCAATGCCTTGAATCTTAATCATAAATATTCTTTGGGTGTATGAAATTAACACTAACTTTCAGAAAATTTTACAAAACAGATTCAGGCTAGCTAATGGAAAAGTAGTTATTGGATGAATGGTTTGAAGGAAAAGAGGAACTAAATACATTGTGTTTTGCAGGGTGATGATGGAATTCCAGGGCCACCAGGACCAAAAGGAATCAGAGTAAGCAATATTCAGTGTATGGTAAATGCCTCGTTGTTGTCAACAGATAAAACTAAGTGAAATGGTATGAGACAGCAAGAAAAAATGAAACTATTATTGCACACAAACACATATATACATATATGTTTATATATACATCATATATTGATAGTGCATGCTAAGTCCGTTTACTCTTGCTTATATGTATATGATTTCAAGGCTGACTACTTGTTATTGGGTAATCAAATAGGTGGTTCATTCATGGGGATCATCTTGAGAAGACTCTGTCTCAAGAGTCATTATTCATCTGTAGTTCTGTGTCAAAGGGTGCAGCCCTGTGGAATTCTACCCGTTCAAGTTAGCACATTTGTTCATAGCCACAACTCATCCGTGTGGGGAACTCAAGGAGGCAGGGGTTTGTAGCAACTTGTCTCATCACTTTCACAGTGGAAAGCCAGGCTCAACATACTTGTGCTCAGCTCACTTTCTCTATCTAGTTCAGGATCCCCTTCTCAGTGTTGACCCTGACCACAATGAAAATGGATCTTCCCACATCAACTAATGTAACCAAGATAATCCCCACAGGCATGTCCAGAAGGCTGTTTCCCTGGTAATTCTAGATTCTGTCTAGTTGGTAACTAAAATTAACTATTAGAACTATACTCCTTGTCAGCCTGACACCTCAACATATCACTTTTTTGTTTTGTTTGTTTTATTTTTATTTTATTGGTTATTTTATTTATTTACATTTGAAATGTTATCCCCCTTCCCAGTTAAACCCCCATCCCCTCCCCTGTCCCTGCAGCTTCTATGAGGGCGCTTCTTCACCCACTCATGCCCTTCTACCTCAGCACCCTAGCATACATTGGGTAATTGAACCTCCACAGGAACAAGGGGATCTCCTCTTATTGACGCCAGATAAGGCAGTCCTTTGCTACATATGCAGCTGGAGCCATGGGTCCCTCTATGAAAATCCATCTCAGTTGCCTTATGTGGTGTTTATGACTGGTGTGGATATATAGTATTGAAAAAAATGGAGAAGAAAGTCAAAGTCTTTAGTTTAATTTGGCAGGTATTACTAATTTTTTTGTGGTAAATTCATATAATATATACCATTAAAGCACTTCAAAATAATCACGTGGTATCTCAAATAGCCATAAATACCTACTATGTGATAAGCACAGTGGACTAAAAAGAACTTGTCATTCTATTAATGGCTACTTCTAGATAGCTTGGAGTGTTCATATAGACCGTCTTCTGAAGTAAAACTTTAGAGGTGCTTGATACAGTAGCCTGGACTTTTAGATCTCAGCTTGCAGACTACCATTGAAATGCAAAGTTTAAAAGTAGAAAAATTTTAATAAGTTTAATAAGTTTAATAACTTTAGACAAATATAGAGCGTACACAACTTCCTTATGCTTATTTCTATACTCAAAATTATCGAACACTTTGGCATTTTAAATCCTTCACATCTTTCACTTTGCAAATGAAACTTCAGTGTGTCTCCGTGACTATTAACCACTATACTCTTGTCTTATGTTAACAATTTATAGATTACTTTAAATTTACTCTCCACTTCCTCAAGTCACCATTTTTAGCTAAAATTTTAATAAATTAATGAACAGCTATAACTACTTGAAGTAGTTATCAAGGAAGGATTTTGACTTTTAAAAATTACAAATACACATGCTGCAATGTTTCAGTCAATTGCAGCTATTACGTTTTTGAGATAAGTTCTTACTTTGTAGACCTGGCTAGACTTTATACTCACCGGCAGTGCTGGTATTAAAGGTATCCACCACTATAGACATTAGTTTTCTGAAAGCCATTTTGTCCCACCCTCGATCTGGTAGGAGTCTTTATAAGTTTGCTTCTCACCCATTGTCACTTTTACAGAAGTCATTGATCACTGAGACGTCCTTGCTTTCTGGCATGCAATCTTTCAGAACATCTTTCTGCTCTGTTTCTTTTTCTCCAAGTCTTGCTCCAATAGTGCTGTGATCACCAAACCTAAAATAGAATATTGTGTTTTCTAATTTGTAGTGTGCTTAGGGATGGACGCACAGAAGTGAATTTCTATGTTAAAGGATATGTTTCCAGTTTTGGTAGATAGCTCCAAATTTCCTGCCATAACATTTGAGTCCATGTTCTCTCCATAGACAAGAGAAAGAGTTTCCCAATATCCTCACCAACAGAAATAGTTGTCAAGTTGTATTTTACTGATTCCGACAGGGAAATTTAATTGAAAGATGCTTGGGGTTAGTTACATTAATGTCCTTAGAGGGAGATCCATTTGTTGCCCTTTCATCTCCGAGTAAATTCACTATTCACAAACCTGAAAGACTTTTATCTATAAAGACAGACATTTCATCCACTGCTTTGCTTGCTGCCACTAACTGTAGTGAAGAAACTGTGCTTACAAACAGAAGTCTCTAGTTTTCTGTAAAAGGGCTTTTAAAGACAACTCTGTGAAAGAGTGTTTCTAGTTTTTTTTTTTTATTGGATGATTTATTTACATTTCCTATGTTGTCCCCTTACCCCATCCCCCACCACCCCCTCGGAACCCCCAATCCCCTCGCCCCTCCTCCTTCTTCTCTGTGGATGTAACCTCAATCTACACCCCCCCACTCCCACCTCCCCACCCTCAAAATTCCCACCCCCTGGGGCATCCAGCCTTCATGAGGTCAAGGTTCTCTTCTTCCACCTATGCCCAGCAGGGCCCTCCACTTTTACATATTCAGCTGAAGCCCTGGATCCCCCCCTAAGTGCTCCCAGGCTGGTGGTTTAGACCCTGGGAGCTGTGGTTGGTTGGTATTGTTGCTCTCCTCATGGTGCCACAAACCCTTTCAGCTCCTTCAGTCTTCACTCTAACTCCTCTATTGAGAACCCCATGATCAGTTCAATGGCTAGTTGTGAGCATCTGCCTCTGAATATGTCTGACTCTTGAAGGCCTCTGAGGAGATATCCATATCAGGCTCTTATCAGCATGCACTTCCTGTCTTCCACATCAGCATCTACCTTTGGTGATTGCACATGGGATAGATACTCAGGTGGGGTGGTCTTGAGACGGCCCCTCCTTCAGTTTCTGTCCCTCACTTTGTCTCCATATTTGCTCTCTTGAGTATTTTGTTGCTCCTTCTAAGAAGGACCGAATCACCCTCACTTGGTCTTCCTTCTTTATGGGCTTCATGTGGCCTGTGAGTTGCATCTTGGGCATTTCAAGGTTCTAGTGTTTCTAGTTTTTAAACCAACAGTGATTGGTAACAGTGAAGCACATTTTGTAATAGTCTTGTCATTGGATCAAGGGATTTCTTTTTTATTATAGGGTCCTCCTGGACTTCCTGGATTTCCAGGGACACCAGGTCTTCCTGTAAGTATGGTTTACATTATTTTAAAATCCCCTAAGAAGTAATCTAAGAAATATTATAAGTGTGTTATATGCCTTTTTAAAGGGGATGCCCGGCCATGATGGGGCTCCAGGACCTCAAGGTATCCCTGGATGCAATGGAACCAAGGTGAGGTGTTTTGAACGTAATTGTGAACAGATTGTTGATCAAAGGCTAAAAAGAGACAGAGTGGTGTCTAAGACAACATTTTCAGTATATTAAAATTCAGTAATTTATTTAAGCCTGTCTAATTAGTGAGGATAGTGCATTGGGTTAGAGGTTTTTTTTTTTTCTAAATCTTTGTGTAAAGTATTGCGAATATTAAAAGTGAATTAGGATTTATGTGTTTCACATACTATAGAAGTTCTCATGAGTAATACTTGGTAATATCTTATTAATTTTGATTTTAAAAATAGATGCTATTTAAATTGTTGAATGCTTCATGTTTTAAGCTAAAAAGAAAAAATGTTGTATGCTATTGGAAGGAACCAATGCATATCAAGGAGCACATACAGAGTTCAGAGGACAGCTTGTGGGTGTTTATCTCTTTCTACCATGTGGGATATGGGTATCAAATTCAGATTGGTCTATACTCAGGCAACAGGCACTTTATCTACTGAACCATCTCACTGATTCCATTCATGATTTTTTTTAACTTCCTTAACTGTCACTGTGAAAGCTCCAAGTTTTTCATCAACAAAAATAATGCACTTAACAATTAAAAAAAAAGCCAAAGCTTTAGATAATGGCACTTTTCTTGTTTGGAGTCAACAATTTAACATTAATATACAGCAATAGATAATGGAGAAAATGTTCTTATTGTAAAATGAGATTTTGTAGCATCTTTCTTATTTCTTGCTTTTTCGTTTTCTTAAGTAAATGCACTATTACTTTATTTTTATCCTTTTAGCATTTTATGTTTTCTGCATAAGATTCTACAAAACTAGATCTACCCTATATTTTAAAATTAATGTCATATACCAGATTTTTACCTTATGGTATATACTTTAATTAACTTCTTGAAATACAATGAACATGTTTTCTGGAAATTTTTAAAACATGCATAAAATCAGCACAATACTTTAGGCCCATTATTTTTCAGGTCTCTGTAACCCTTACCAACAATAATAATTTTTTTTAATACAGAGTCCCACTGTGTAGCTCTGGCTAGCCTCACACTCACAGAAATCCACTGGCCTGTACCTCCGAAATTCTGGGACTAAATGTGGACCATGCCTGATACAACAATTATGATTTTTTAATGTGCATATTTTTAAAGCAAATATCTGGAATTGAGAAATTTGTTCATGTTCTCCATTCTGGCTCAGGCAGTCTTTGATGATTGGGCCAATAAGAAATTTGTTTGTATAACACACTCCATGAGAAAGTGAACTATTTTGTTCCTATTCTGGTGACATAGCTATATTTTACTTTGTTTTTTTAGGTGTATGTGTGTGTGGTGTGTGTCTGTGTGTGTATGTGTGTGTTTGGTGTATGTGTGTTTTGCCAGCTTGCCTTATACAACGTGAAGACTAATATTCAACGTTTTAAATAGGGAAACAAAATACATATGCAAATATAATATATTTATGATATGAGTTTTTTCCACAAAATGGCCCTTTCATATACCTAACAATTTATGTTTTAGGGCATCATTTATATAATAACTTTTACAAAAAGTGAGTGATTTTTTTATTGTGCATACTGCCTGATTAGAATTTTCTTACACTTTTCACTAGGTATGTAAAATATGAATCCTAATATTGCATGTACAATATATGACTTCTTTTCCGTAATGTCTTCTAAACTTGAAGTTCAGGGTACTTCCTTTCTCTTTGGACCTACTTTTTCCATGTATAAAATGTGATATAGGGAAGGCCAGTGAGCAATGGCTCAAAAGGACAAAGGGATAGTAACTTTGCCCTTTTAAACCTCTGATGGGTGTTTCTAGAATTGCTATAGCATACATAGACATTTGAAAAGAATTAATGTTCTTCTATATCAATTTTACTTGTTGTATTCCAAACCAAATGTCTATGTTGCTGCTGAAAAAAAAAATGGGTACCTAAGAAATCTAATGGCCTGCAATTTCTAGAACCGTTGTCATTGTCTTCTTGGTGCCTTATTCCTTGTCATCTTTTCCTTTTTGCAAAAAAATAATTTGAAATAGTTTACAATAAGAGGAAAGTGAAATGGTAAGTTTGAAGTAAGAATTTGTACAGCACATGGTCAGGAAATTGCAGCAAATCATTAGCGATTAAATGTGATGATTATTGGAACTCTGTTGTGAAATGGTCTCAAAATAGATTTTTTTAAAAGAATACGACAGCAGTACTGTTTCCCCTTAGATTTGGTTGGGGTAGATGAGTAGGAATAAAGGTGTTCTGCTTGAATTGCCACGGATAGTTGATTCTGAAGTAATTGGGAAGTGGATGCTAATGACATTTTGGTGATCTGGTATGTTTTAAAGAAAACCATTGTTTGTCATATAATTATTCAATCTTTCTTCTTTCACTTCACTCTTCCTTTTTTTAACTCCCAGGGAGAACGTGGATTTCCAGGCAGTCCAGGTTTTCCTGGTTTACAAGGTCCTCCAGTAAGTTCTAAATTTCAGGGTTAAAATGAATTCAACAAGCAATAGAAAAGGTGTGAATACAGAGTTCACTCGAATGGAGCAATGTCACATATTTAAAGTAGCAAGCTAGAAAATTTCAAAGATGAAATGGCAAAAAGATTTCTTGCTGATTAAAGCCAAGGATTCTGTGATAGCTAATATAAATTTTACGTATAAAAGCTTATAATATAAAATACTTTGAAGTGACTCGATAAAAATGTATTCATATTGTTCTTTTATGTTATATTCATATGTACATCATATGCTCTTTTGTTATCCCTGTCTAATTTGCATAAAATTTCCTGCTTTCTTTTAATTATAGGGACCTCCTGGGATCCCAGGTATGAAGGTAAGCATCACATGCTAAGACAAGCAGTTTGAATAAAATATGTAGAATGTCTTCAATTGCAATAGAATAGTAACTATAAGTTCTGCCTCCAAATGGATACATATGGAGAGTACATTCTTTAAGCAGTGTTCTATGTAATTTTATATACTTTAATTCTTAAAATATGTGTGTGTTGTGCTCAAAACTCTCTTTTCTGACAAATTTAGGCTTTATCTGATTGTATTTTCATAGGACTGACTGCTGGTTCTCTCTAGATGTATTTTTTTTTTTTTTTTTTTTTGGTTTTTCGAGACAGGGTTTCTCTGTGTAGGCCTGGCTTTCCTGGAACTCACTCTGTAGACTAGGCTGGCCTTGAACTCAGAAATCCGCCTGTCTCTGCCTCCCAAGTGCTGGGATTAAAGGCGTGCGCCACCACTGCCTGGCTTCTAGATGTATTCTTTATCCTTGGTTTCTGTAACACTCTAGTCTCCTACTGTTTCTTCTGCATCTGATAGTTCTTCACTCTTCAGTGAAAGTTCATTCTGTTCTATCCAGCAGCCATTAAAACATAAATCTGACTCTTCTTTTTCTTCTATGCCTGGCAATATTAATAATGCTCAAGGTATTTATTGATGACTGTGTAGTTACTGGCCATCTACATTGAAAACTTCAAATTAGTTTTTTTTTTCTGAATTCAAAATTTATGTGTTCAACAGTCTCCTTAAAATCTTTGCTCAAATATCTCCCAGATGCTCAGATTATCATGTCAGAAGTTAATCTTCAACTAACCCTGCCTAATTCATTGAATACACACACACACACACACACACACACAGAGAGAGAGATAGATAGATAGATAGATAGATAGATAGATAGATAGATAGATAGAGTTTGTGTCGCTATACACTACATGACTTTTAAATTATATGTTTATTAATTCTTAGAAACATGTACACCCAACATATTTTGATTATGTCTAGACCCCGCTCTTCCAGGTCCATCTGCACCCTCCCACATTCTGTTTCTTCCCTTTTTTCATAGCCCACTGAGTTCAGTTTGTGCTGTCCATATTCTCATGGATGTAAGTCCACCCACTGAAGCATGATCATCCTGTCAGGAGCCATGCCCTTAAAGAAAATTGACTCTCTTTCACCCAGATGGCATCTGTTGTCACTAGCGTCTCATGTAGTGGACAGAGTCTCATGAGATCCACCTCCCTCAATGCTGCAATGTTGACCTAATTATTCCTGTGCAGGTCACGTGCAGGCAACCACGACTACTGTGAATTCCATTATGTCCAGAACACACTATTTTGCCCCAGTCCTACTTAACCTCTGGCACTTATAATTTTCCTGCCCCCCCTTTCTATGAAGTCCCCTAAATCTTGGGAGGAGGAGTGTGATATGAATGTCCCCATTATGACTGAGCATACCACTGACACTCATTCTTTATACTTTGATCCGTTATGAGCTTCTGCATTAACCATTGTCCACCACACAAAGACACTTCTCTCTCGTGATCTAAAGGTTGAACTGGTTATATGTTGATTATATAATGGGTAGAGAGATATGAATTCAGAGGACAATTTTGATACTATGCTACTAGATATACACCCTGGAGCCAATGAGCTTCCTAGCAATGTGTTCTTAGTCAGACTTACACTACCAGCCAAGAGTTTCTCCTATGAGGTGGGCCTTAAAATGCATCACTGAGCAGATGGATACCTTTATAACATCAATGCCAACATCAATGTGCATGTCTTGTCATGCTGGTCATTGTTGTAGCAACAGCCTTATTTTAAGACATTTATTTTTTCTAATTACTAGTACCACTGGTCTGAATTTAGCTGATTTGAGAATTTAAATTTTCTATTATATTTTTTATGGCAGACTTCATGCGTGCTAGATAAGCACTCTACCACTGAGCCAGTGCAGCTTTTAGTCATTTGTGGGAAATTATGCTTATTCTTTAGGCTGAGACTTACATACTCTTTTCCCATTGCTCTAATATGACTGCCTAGTTAACTATCTTTATTACTTATTTATCACTCACTATACCCTTTTTGCTTTACTTTATAGACTGTAACAGAACATGCTTCCATCTTGTTTATTTGCTATGTTTTATGTTTCTCCATTATGTTTTTAGCCTCAGGAGGAAAGAGTCTACTTCTTTATTACTAAGTGTCCAGAGCCTAACACAATACTCCACAAATACTTTATATCTAATGCATATTTTTAATTAATGAATAACTAAAAGTGCCACAAACTCCTAATAAATCTACTGTACTTTGGTATACCATGGATACTTCTTAATTTACTTTTCAAAGGTAAATTTGTTCATGAAATTACTGGTGTGCTTAATCTTTCGCTGTATTTATGTACTAAAATGAACTCTCAGAATATTTTTTACCCTCATGCTGTTTCTCATGCATAATAATGATTATAACTTACAATGTGGGTTTATTTTAGGGGGAACCAGGCAGTATAATCATGTCAGCACTGCCAGGACCAAAGGGTAATCAAGGATACCCAGGCCCTCCTGGAATACAAGTAAGCATATAGACATTTTTTCTTTATTACATGATTACAACAGAGGATCATACAAGTCTGGAACCTTCCACACTCACTGTTTTAGTAATACAAATTATTATCTGAAGTTCTTAAGGTCTCAATGCATTACAAAGTGAAAGTTTTCACAAGGTATGTTTGCTTTCTTTTATCAGTGTAGCCAGTGTCTGTGGGTATTTGTGTATGTGGCAACAGATGTTTGCATCAAAAATAACTTCCTACATTCTTCTTATGCAGTAGAGTCTACCATAAGTGTTTTTTTTATAAATAAAATCATTGATCTCTCTTTTAAGATATTAAAAATGCCATTTCTAACAGTATCAATTATGTATGACATGTGAGCATACTTTGAAGGTTGAAGGAATGCAATTTATGCATGGTAAACATCAAATGTAATCTTACAAAAAGATTGTGTTCATTTATAGATAATATACAGAGAGACAGTAATGGCTTTTGAGTATTTATAGATGAGAAAGTCCATTATAGTTTATGAGAATAAATCCTTTTACCAAAAATATAAATCAGAAAGTTTTGCTTTTTGATCACCAAGATACAATGTTGGGTTCTTTTTCATTTGTTCATTTTTAATTCTTTTCGTGACATTACTAGACATACTCTCTTAAGTTCATTCACTCTTGTCCCTGATTGTTCATATAATTTATTATGAATATGTAAGATAAAAATATAACAGAATATGTGCAGAATATATGCTGATCCAACACAAAATGTACACCTATGAACACTCCCAAACCCAACAGAATGTTATCAATAATTTTTAATCAATACGATGTTACCTGGAAGCCACAGCCTTCTGGATTGCCTCAATATATAACTAGCAGCCTGAATGAACTGTTGAAAGTTGCTTTATTCCCTCGACTGTGTTAGTTTTCCACTACCATATGTGATAGTCATGCAATTTTCTGTAATGCATCTACTCTCCTTTACTTGTTAAGGATCATTTGTATTGTTTTGCTGTAGTTCATTTTTTCGTTTTTCATTATGTATTTACAATGCTTTGGTCTATCATTGTAGAACATAACCTTGCTGAAAGCTGTACTCAATCTCTCTTATTGAGTTACTTTATAAGCTACTTAGCCCTTCAATTTGTACAATTTTTAAGTTCTGATAATATTGCAGGGATATAAACTTATGAAAATAACTTAAGTTGCATACATTTATTTCTTTATATGATGAGGTAAAGGGTTGAGTTTAGGGTTTTTTGTTTGTTTGTTTTTCATCCTTTGCTTTACTCCATTTATAACAGGGTCCACCTGGTCCCAAGGGTATGTCAGGGCCAAGTGGTCCTCCAGGACCACCAGGTTTAATGGTAAGTTTCTGTAATTGTATTTTTTCTCCTTTGCTTTCTGATTAATGGATATTACTACTGATCATATTACATAAAAGTTAATTAATTTCAATATTCATACCTTTAATTTTGTTATTTGGCTGAGGCTTTGTCATGGCAAAGTTCCTTCTAAGCAAGCAAAGGCCCTATATTTTCATACAGGTGAAAAAAATTCACACATAAAAGTAAATACAAGAAATGGGAGCTGGACATATAGCTCAATGGTAGAATGCTTGCTTAACACGTATGAAGCCCTGCTCTGTTCAGTGCAGAAAATATAAAGATGATAAATACTACTGTAATACTTAGATTTTATTGTAGTCATGATTGGAGTTAGACCTTTGCTACCATCCTCTTAAAAAGACAACAAAATTGTATTCCTTTCAAAGTAATTTTTCATATGCCTTTCTGTATCCCATATACTATGTATTTCAATGGCAATTTTCATATTTTCATTATACTTGTATGGATAATGCACTTTTGTCTTTGACTGTTTGTTCTTACTCTTAAATAGGGAAAATAATGTATGTTACATTCCAGAAGAGCCTACTGAAATGCCTTAGGAAAGACTTAACCCCTCCCCCACCCCATTAGTTTGATTTGATTGAAACATGGTGCAATCAGGGGACTCTAGGCCATGCCACATTTTCATAATTCTGCTGTTACAATATTGGTGTTATCTGGGTCTGTTATTAAACCCTGAATTTCTTTAACCCTTGTAAACTAATTAGCTGATTCACTCCACATCTCTGAATTTTCCTTCAATTAACCTGTATTTGACAGAGGAGGCAAAGTCTTAGAAATGACACTGAGGTGTGATATGTAAATAAACAAAGAATGTTGATATTAAAAGCACTATACAAAGGCAGGCAAATAATGTCTATTTAATATTTAAAAAATATTGTTTTTATTCTTGAGAATTTCATACATATACACAATAAAATATGATCATTTTATCCCCTGTTGCTCACCTCTAACTCTCCCCATATGCCTGTCAACATTTCCCCTTCCAGCCTCATGTTTTTAAAAAGTAACCCATGAAATCTGGTTATTGCTACCCATATGAAAATGGGTGTGAGGCCATCCACTGTAGCGTGGGAATCCTAGTGGCCACATCATCAATAAAAGGTGATTGCCCATTCCATAGCAACTGTCAACTGCTGATATAGCTCCTCAGTGAAAAGAGGGGCCTGGAGGTCATCTGCCCTATCTATGCTAAGATTTTGGGGGGCATGATCTTATGACTGTCTTCTGCAGGTAACCCCAGTTTCTGAGAGTACAAGAGTGCAATAGTCATGCCCTGTCTAGAAGGCAACTGTTTACAGCATTACTTCTCATCTTCAAATTCTTACAGTCTTTCTACTTCCTCTTCCTCTGAGCCTTAGGAGGGAGAGGTGATAGATATGTCCACTTTAGGGCTGAACACTCAGTGTCTTATTCCCAGCACTTTGACTAGGTATGCATGTCTCCCATTGACTATGCTCTATTACAAATAGGAGTGTTTCTAACCAAAGTTCAGAACAGCCTGAGTCTATGGGTATAAAAATAAATATCAAAAAGGCATGTAGACAGCATGACCATTTAGCAAAATAGCAATAAGGTTCTATCATTGGGTCCAAGACCTCTCAAGCTATGGGCTTTTGCCCAGGGTTGCAATATGAGGTTTGACATTAGTTACCCAATAACAGTCATGTCACTATTCCAGCAGTGGGTACGTCTTGTCTAGTAGATAGATATTGCAGTATACAGAACCCAGCACTGGTTAACACATTGATGTGTTTTCTCTCCCGGCATTCCACATCTGGCACTGTGAAATCTGACCACTAGGAAGAAAGTTTCCTTGTGTGCTAGAGATTGACTTCTCTGTATCCTGCAGCTAAAGTGTGAGGGTTCAACAATTGGGTCTTACCATATAGTTATGGAGGGTAACCAAGAAAAGCCTATTTAATTTTTCATGCCCTGAGACATGATCAGAAACACAAACACAAAGGCCTACAACAAAACTGGCTTCAAATTGAGCATGTGTGTGTGTGTTTTTTAATTTTTCTTCATCATTCCATTTATTTACATCTCAAATGATATCCTACTTCCCGGTTACCCCTCCACAACCCCCCACCCCATGATATCCCACTTCTTGATTACCCCTCCACCACCATCCCATCCCACATCTGCTCTCTCCCTCCCTTTGGCCTGTTTGAGAGTGCTCCCCCACCCACCCATACTCTCCTGCCCCACCTTTCGAGAATCCGCCTACTCTGGGCCATCAAACCTCCTGGGGACCAATGGCCTCCCTTCTCATTGCTGTCAGGCAAGGCCATCCTCTGTGACATATGTATCTGGAGCCAAAGATCCATTTAGGTACACTCCTTGGTTGGTTGTGTATTCTCTGGGATCACTAGGTGGTGTGGCCAGCCTATGTTGCTCTTCCAATGGGGTTGCAATCCCCCTCTGCTCCTCTAGTCCTTCTGCCAGCTCCCCCACCAGGTTCCCTGAGTTCAGCCTGATGGTTGGCTCCAAGCATCCAACTCTGCTTTGGTCAGTTGCTGGCCAGACCTTCCTGGGAACTGCCACACTTTGGTTCCTCTCCACAAATGCCTCTTGACCACAGCAACAGTGTTGGGTTTGATGTCTGCAGACAGAGTATGTGCTTTTTGAAAATCAACTTCATTGTTTCCCATAACTCTGATAAAAAACATGTTCACTGAAGATAACTTCTTTGGTTTTGGTACTTGTGCTATCTACCCTCTCATATATCGATCCTAACTTTCTGCTCCTGTCAATTCTTATCCTGTCACCACAAGTTTCTACATTTGTCTAGGTTGTTTTAATCAATTGAACTGTGTGCTGCTAACAAAAATACAATCACGAGGGGAAAAAATAGGATTGTTTTGATACCTCACTTTAGTACAGAGCTGCTTTGTCTCTGAGCTATATCCCCAGAATTAAAAATAGCTTGAAGGTCACATTTAAAAAAAAACAAATAGTTTTAAAGAAACATCTTACTAAAATGTTTTTTCTCATTTCTGTGTCTTCTAAGGGCCCTCCTGGCCCACCAGGCCCACCAGGACCAAAGGTAATATTCTTTCTCTTTCCATCATTTATTTCCTGTGGATTAGTTTCTCTGTTGTTAATGAGACTTTAAACTGAAACTTCTCTCCTCAGGGGAATATGGGCTTAAATTTCCAAGGACCCAAAGGTGAAAAAGTGAGTAATCAAAAGTTGGTCATCCAGCCTTCATGTCTCTCCTTTCCTACACACCTGTACTGTCTTTTTCCTTCCCCTGTTTCTTCCAATGGACATAGTTTACCTATAATATTATTACTTGTAGTAGACTATGAAATATCGCTGTATCTTTGTTGTGTAAATAGGGTGAACAAGGTCTTCAGGGCCCACCTGGTCCACCTGGGCAGCTCAGTGAACAGAAAAGACCAATTGACATCGAATTTCAGAAAGGAGATCAGGTGAGCCCTTGGAGAGGGGAATTGGATAAAGACTGTGCTATGGATATGTTAATTAGCTTGATTGGGGTAATCATTTCACAATGTGTAAGTATATTGAGATATCACCCTGTGCATTCTTTTTTTTTTTTTTTTAAATAGGGCAGTGTTTTATTTTCCTTTACACCTTAATGAATACTTCTTGATGACTGCACACGGGGTAAGGCTGCATGGTAGTTCAGAAAGGCCACAGCGATGGTGTTTTCCTGACAGCATGTAGTCTTCCTAGTGAGTGGAATGACTTGTATGATGTCACTGTCAAACCAGCAAGACTGCATTTATGCACCCATCATTTTCAGGATTGTTGGTAACTTGGGCATACTTTCCCCAAATAACCTTGCCTCCTTGTGTCACAAGGCCCAACTCGCTCACATTCACTTCAATAACTGTACCTTTGGTGATCACACCCAGGGTTGTATATAATGGGGATGATGGATTCTTTTTCACACCGAGTATAGGCAGGCAAAAAGTAGCCTTCAGCTCAGGGTGTGTGACATGGGCTTTTTTGAAACGTAGACCCATTGGCCTAATGAACCTTTCATATTTAGGTGGTTTTCTTGTGAAACCATCACCAACAAAGCAGACTTTAGTAACCATTCTCTTCCATGCCTTCTTTTTTCTTTTTCCTGTTGGAATAACTTTCAATACTTCTGTTTCTCCTTGGGCACGAACTTTGGGTAGAGGAACCTCCCATTTTCCCGCCTTTTCTTTTCGTTTCTGCTTAATCATGTTGGAAAGTACTTTTGCTCTGGACTGCCCCTCTCTGTCCAGCAGATAGGCAGGCACTGCTCCTTGTGGAGTCTTCTCATCATCCTTCTGCTTGGTGTTTCTCTTTTCATGCATCTTAATAGTCTTTTTCATTTGTATTTTCTCGGCATGGCGCTGTTTATGGTAGAGCTTAGCCTTCAGGCCAATCATTTTTTTTGCCTTCTTTGAACGTTCATGGGCCTCCCGACCTTCTTTCTTTCTCTTTTTCTCATGGTAGTCCAAACGATAGCCATATCGTTTGCGGTGCAATTCAATATATTCATTTTGTGGCATGTTGACAGCCGCGGAGCAGCCGTCCACGAGCTCCCGGGTTTTAAAAACCTCTTAATTTCTGGGTGTCACTGGCCCACGAGCCTGGTTTGGTCAACCCGGAACGGGAAAGGGTAGTCCTTTTCCTGTGCATTCTTAATACGGACAATTTTTGGCAATTATAATTCTTTTAATCAACTTTTAAAAAAATATGAAAAATTTAAAACTGAAAGACCTTAAAGTCACTATATGTAAACATGTACTTTTTTTTTTTTATTGGATGTTTTATTTACATTTCATATGTTGTCCCCTTACCCCATCCCCCACCCACCCAGGAACCCCCAATCCCCTCACACCTCCTCCTTCTTCTTTGTGGATGTAACCTCTATCTACCCCCCCACTCCCACCTCCCCACCCTCAAAACTCCCACCCCCTGGGGCGTCCAGCCTTCATGAGGTCAAGGATCTCATCTTCCACCTGTGCCCAGCAGGGCCCTCCACTCTTATATATTC
This sequence comes from Grammomys surdaster, assembly GCF_004785775.1. Classification (NCBI taxonomy): domain Eukaryota; kingdom Metazoa; phylum Chordata; class Mammalia; order Rodentia; family Muridae; genus Grammomys; species Grammomys surdaster. The sequence continues at coordinate 2,058,504 of NW_021604621.1, forward strand.
AGCTAAGGCCCTGGATCCCTCCATAAGTGCTCCCAGGCTGGTGGTTTAGACCCTGGGAGCTGTGGTTGGTTGGTATTGTTGCTCTCCTCATGGTGCCGCAAATCCTTTCAGCTCCTTCAGTCTTCACTCTAACTCCTCCATTGAGAACCCCATGATCACTTCAATGGCTAGTTGTGAGCATCTGCCTCTGAATATGTCAGACTCTTGAAGACCTCTGAGGAGACATCCATATCAGGCTCTTATCAGCATGCACTTCCTGACTTCCACATCAGCATCTACCTTTGGT